>NW_027070034.1:64490-211486 GCF_002906115.3 Quercus suber
TTTTTTTTTTTTTTTTTTTTTTTTTTTTTTTTTTTTTTTTTTTTTTTTTTTTTTTTTTTTTTTTTTTTTTTTTAATGTTTTGGACACATATTTGATCATTTTTGGAGAAGAAAATATAAGATTTTTATTTTGTGCACATAAAGTATATTTATTAAGTTAATTATATATGTGGATATAATATTTAAGGATGATATATCTGTGGGGGATGTATAAAGGAGGACCCAAATGGCTAATAGGTAGTCTATTTATAAAGAATTAATGGCTCATAAAGTACTCATATAAAGATTACCATATATTATAATACATAGAAGGAGGTACTCATTATAATTAAGGATATTACCACCATTTTTCATGTATTGGAATTTTTATTTGAGTGAGAGTATTTCACAACTAGTTGACATGAGTTATATCATAGCCATATTAAATGAATATCACTTATCAAGTTATTTAAATATCATGTGGGCCAAGTGGGAGAACATAAGATTTTGAGAAGACTTTGTGGCCCACATTTAAGTGATAAATGAAAACTCATGTCATAAGAATTTTATTTGTGAAAGACATTATAGTGAATAACAATTTCTAGGTAACTCTCAATTGGTATAACTCATTTGACACCTTAAAAATATAAGTTTTAAACTCTTTGATGGAAGAATAGTAATGAAACAAATCTTTTTTTGAGGGTCCAACCATGGAATTTATTTTATTGAAATAAGCCTACAGAGTCGGCTTGAAGTACATATTGAAATTGTGATGGAACTTCCTCCATCCATACTAAAAAATCTGGTATGCTTACAGCATATCTAGCCAGATTATGAGCTAACGCATTACATTCCCTCTTTGTATGAGAGTAACAAAATTCATCAAAATTGTGTGACAATCTTTTTGCATCCTTAATTAATAAACCCAAAGGCACTAGCATTCTTTCCTCCTCCATCAGACCTTTAATCACACTCAAAGAATCTCCTTCCAAGATGGCTCGTTTAACACCAACGTCCAGCGCAAAAGAGAGATCACAACCAGCTGCCAACGCTTCAATCCCGTTGCTGCAAAGTTGTTGATGAACCAGCTTTGAACTAGATGCGATGACCTGGCCTCTGTGATCTCTAATCACGACCCCAACCCCTGTTTTCTTCTCACGTGGAAATACCGCACCGTCAAAATTAATTTTGTAAAATTCTGATGGTGGCGGTCTCCACCGATTCTCTAAGCGATGGACCTGTAGCACCTGTGTGTCTGGACTGAATAGCCTGCCACAATAATCCTCTAACCAGACCTTGGAGAGGTGGGCAAGCTGGTGAAGTGCATCCGCTGGCTGGTTAACCCGAACCCGGTTCCGCTGATTCCATATTGTCCAGACTGTAATAGCGAAAAGCTCAAGCTGGTTTTTGTTTTTTATCTACCATGATAAGAGTTCTTTGAAGTCCATGAATTGCATTGAACCCCTGTTGCTCCATAGCACCGTATCTGACCACACCGAATCAAGACCACAAGGCACGCAATGGAGTCTCGGCTAAAGCTTGGCATCTAACACATAAAGGATCTGGCGAAATTTTGCGGCGAAACAGAGCACTTTTTGTGGGCATGGCTTCATGGCAAGCACGCCACAACAGATTCCTTACTTTTGGTGGAACCTTTATACACCAAATCTCCCTCCAAAACTACTTGTCTTCGTTTGTAACCTCCCTTAATTCCACAGTCAGCTCCTCCTCCTCCTTCAAGAATCTATACCCGGTTTTACAATTATACCTTCCATCACAAGAGTAAGGCCAAAATAAGATATCCTCAACTGCTTCCTGGCTTAAGGGAATGCTTTTTACTATTTCTGCTTCTTCAGTATTAAACAGCCCATCCACCATATCTACATTCCATTGCCTACTTCGTGGGTCTATTAAGATATCCACTGTCGCATTTTCAAAATCTGTCAAGGGACAAGATAGTGCAAGTGGAGGGTGTTTCCTTGGCAGCTAATGGTCCTGCCAAATTCTAATTTTTTTTTCCATCGCCCACTCTTCATCGAGCTCCCCTGTGAATAACATCCCTTCCTACAAGTATACTCCTCCAAGCATAAGAACTCATCCTAGACTCCTTTGCCTCCATTATAGTTGAATTAGGAAAAAACCGAGCCTTGAAAACTTTGTAGAAAAGGGAATTTTGATTATGTAAAAGGCGCCATGCTTGCTTTGCTAATAGAGAGTCATTGAATTTTGCCAAATCTCTAAAGCCCATACCACCTACATCTTTAGACTTTGTCAACTCATCCTTTTCATCCAATGTATCTTCCTTCGGTTGCCTCTTTGACCCCACCAAAATTTTTTTATCATAGCTTCGATCTCATTACATAGGCCCATTGGAATTTTGAAGCATCCCATTGTACAAGTGGGAATGGCTTGGATGACTGACTTTATCAACACCTCTCTACCCGCTGGGAAAGTAGCTTCCCTTCCCAACCTTGGATTTTTCGCCACACCCTCTCTTTAATGTAGTTGAAACTTGATTTCTTTCCTCTCCCCACAAAGGATGGCAGCCCCAAATACTTCTCATATTGCATGATTTCTGGAACTCGCCATGCTTCTTTGATTTGATCCTTTATAGCACCGTCCATAGCTTTACTAAAGAAAAGTGCCGTCTTGCTCTTATTAATTTTTTGGCCGGAAGCATCTTCATAGTCACTTAACATGTTTAACACCTTGTCACACCCCTCCATTGTAGCCCTGCAATAAAGAAGACTATCGTCTGCAAAAAGCAAGTGTGTTAGTTTAGGGCCTCTTCTACAAAGAGAGAAGCCATGGATATCCCCATTCCTTTCCACTTTTTTTTATCAACCCATTCAACCCTTCAGTACAAAGCAAGAAAAGGAAAGGGGAGAGGGGTTGCCTTGTCTTATACCCCTAGTTGGGTGAATCATGCCACATGGTTCTCCATTCACCAACACTGAGTATGTCACAGTTTTAACACACAACATAATCAAATGTATCCACCCTTCGTTGAACCCTATCCTCCTCATAATTCCTTCTAAAAAAGCCCATTCCACCCTGTCATAAGCCTTACTCATGTCTAATTTTACAGCCATATAACCATGGTTTCTCGAATTATATCTTTGCAGACAATGTAGAGTTTCAAAGGCCACCATTATATTGTTAGATATTAGTCTATCTTTTGTAAAAGCTGATTGGTGTTCAGAAATGATAGAGGGTAAGACTTTCTTTAAACGGTTGGCTAAAACTTTAGAAAAAATTTTATACAACACGTTACACAAACTAATAGGGCGAAATTGATGGGCATGTTCAGGAGAGTTATTTTTAGGGATCAAGGTGATAAAGGTGTGATTAAGGGATTGCGGGAAGGTACATGAATTTAGCCACAACAGAATGGAGGAGGTAACATCATGTCTAACTGTGCCCCAAAAGTGTTGGTAGAATAATGGTGGCATCCCATCTGGACCTGGTGCTTTTAGTGGAGCCATCTGATGCAAGGCTCTCTCCACTTCATGGACTTCAAATTTTCGACTCAGTAAAGCATTCATTTCATCAGTAATCACGTTAGGCACATACTCTAGCACCCTAGAAGCATCCACATGGCCCTTAGAAGTGAAAAGAGAGTGGTAGTAGCTTACAAGGACTTCAGTGATCTCTTCCATATTTGTTTTCCATAAACCCCCTTCATCTCTAATCCCCTCTATTAAATTTTTCCGATATCTTTTCGTGGCACAGCTATGAAAGTATTTCGAATTTTTATCTCCTTGCCTTGCCCATAATAATCTTGACCTCTGTGCCCACATGGTAGCCTCCTTATCACGCCACTCTTCAATTTCTTTTTTTAATTGCCTTACCCTAGTATTGTCTCCCTATGGATAGCTTCCTCTTCGGCCTTGAGGAGTAGTTTCCCCAATTTTTCTAGCTCCCTTCTCGCATCCCAAACACATTCTTATTCCACCAACTTAAGTCTTTACCACACTTCTCCACTCTATGCAAAATCCCTTCCCCCGATTCAGAAACGCCCATTTCCCACACGGCTTCCACAATTTCAGAACACCCAGGATTAGACAACCACATTTCTTCAAACCGAAACTACTTCTTCCTCCTTGAAGGGTCCAAACCCAAGAACACAATGTGGATTGGGACATGGTCTGATGAATCACAACGTAAGTGGTGAACCCTCGTACCAGGAAACTTTAAAAACCAATCATTTGTGGCCAATCCTCGATCTAATCTCTCCCAAATTGAGTTACCATTATCAAAATGTCTAGCCCATGTGAATTTGGGTCCAATGTACCCAAAATCCATAAATCCACATTCATCTAAAACTTCTCTAAACACTACATTTGATTATGAGGCCTAAGAGCACCACCCACTTTCTCATCTTGTCTAATTATCTCATTAAAACCCCCAACACATAGCCATGGAATATTAGATATAGAATTGAGATACCTGAGCTTCTCCCATGCCTTTACCCTTCTTGCTGTTTCAGGTTCACCATAAAAACCAGTCAATCGCCACTCATTGTTTGTACCCTTGTCTACAATTGCATCAATGTAATACTTACACGAACCTATTACCGTCAGATTAATGGAGGACTTCCAAAATAGAGCCAATCCACCTCTTCAACCTTCCCTTTGGACCACCCATCTATGGTCGTGTTCAATACTTCGTTGTACAATCTCTAGCCTTGCATCATCTGTAAGTGTCTCAACCACAAACACTACAGAGGGATCTTTTGCTCGTGTGATTTCCACAAGCTCTCTTCCTGTACGTAGGTTCCCAAGCCCACGACAGTTCCAAGCTAAACAACTCATTACTCCTGGCGGGGCTGATGATCAGCCTCTGCCAATATGATAGGTGTATCATCCACATTGTGAGAAATCTGAAGACGCTTTGAGGTTAATTCCACATAGTCTTTTGATATCACAAGCTCCCTTTTTTTTCCTGCAATTTTTGGTATTGTTTGCTTCTAGGTTTGTGTGACCGGCCTGCATCTACGTGTCCAAGAAGGGAGAACACGTTTTGCTTGTGTTGAAGCCGTAGTGGTCACGTGAGGAATTTTTTTATTCAATTCCTGATTTGGGCGCTGATAATTAATTCCATCACATGTCCCTGAAATTATTCATCCTCTTTTTCCTTTCCTGGCACCACAGCTGTGTAACTTTCCTTAGCTGGCAATGTTTCCTCATTAGTGGACTTTTCTGGAATCCCATAACTCATGGAATTAATTGCTGGCTTGATTATTTGGTCTGTGGTCTTAATGGGTTTTAAACTGCTGTTATCGTTACCCATTGAATTTCCTGATTTGTAACGGTCATGATCCTCCTTTGCTCCTTCCTGCACCGTGGTCGACTCTGGGCATGGCTGAACTGGTGTCATCTCTTTCATTGGTTGGCAAAAATTACCACATTGTTCTTTCTTCTTTGTAGCATAATACCCAGGCACCGAGACTACACTCTTCTTCGAAGCCACAAAAGGTTGTGCTCTTAACTCAGGTCCGAACTCCCTTTGATCAGCCTTAAGGGACCCTTCACTTTCTATCCACCTTTCGCAGTCCCGATCATCGTGTAAGAGGCTACCACACCAATAGCAGAGATTTGGTAACCTTTCATACCTAAATGAAACCCACACCTGCTTATTATTGCTTGAAGAAACCAGGCGACCCCGACATAGTGGCATCGTAACATCAACTACAACTTTCACTCGAATAAAATGATCTCCATCGTAAAGTCTTTGTTCCGATGATCATAAAAAAAAATGACCTCCATCGACATAGTGGCATCGTTAAAAAAAAAAAAAAAAAAAAAAAAAAAAAAAAAAAAAAAACAAAAAAAACAAAACAAAACAAAACAAAACAAAACAAAACAAAACTAGAAGACCCTTTTATATACACTATCATATAGTGATTTTTTTTTCTCCAAACACTTAAACAATTATGAGGAAGTATGTATATTAATATTTTATTCCGCAACTCTAGATTTATCTTACAAATTGAGGTACAAGATTTTTAACAAGGTTGGTTAAAATCAACACTAAGTTGAATAGAAAACTTATGGAATTATGGGATTTCTTGTGTTGACCCCATATTATTATTCTTTTTTAATAAAAAAAAATTCCAATAATTTTTTTGGGGGCAAAATGGACTAACATCCTTAAACTTTAAGGAGGTTGCATTTAGCACCCTCTTCCCCTTCAACTATTCATAAATGGCTGTGATAGATTAAAAAACAAAAGGGAAAAAAAATCTATTCAGAAATGGCCAAAAAATTCTTCTGTCATCCTTGTTTCCAAATAATTAATGACAACCAGGGGTGGAGCTACGTTTTATAGCTGGTAAAAAATAGGTTCTACAGAATTCCCGTGCCCCTTATGTGTCCTTGACTTCTTGTTTCATTCAAATATACTTAATTACTTTGACCATTTTTCCCCAACACGTCAACAAGCCCATTACTTTCAAAAGTTTTACGGTCTTAATCACTTTTACAATAAAGAAACTACTTCACATTTTCAATATGTTTTTCCAATATTGTACTTTCCAGCCACCTTCCAAGAGACCTCATCACTTATGCAAATGTTCTCATAGTTTTACACTTAATGTCTTCAATCTTTTCACACTTCCGTTTCTTTCTCTCTTTTTTCATTCTATTTTGCTTCCAACTTCTATCCATTTCAATCAAACTTGAATTTCTATTTATTTATATTGAGGTTGATGATTTGATTTTTTTTTTTTTCATTTATTTATAAAACTAATTGATGGTCTATATTCATTATTTTAATCTAGTATTTCATACTAACATACTCAAACAAACAGATTTAGGTAGAATTTGGTTTGATAAACACATCTAGTACTATTTGTTTTTGTGTTTGACATTTGGAGAAGCAAATCTTGAAATTGATGTTTGAAAATTCAATAGTGGAGGTCATACATCTATATATATAATAATAGGTGAAGCAGAGAGAAACCCAAATAGAATTCCAAATTAGAGTTTCAATTTTGTGCCATGTGTCATTCCAATTGTTCAATTGGAATCTGAAATTGGAGTCCAATTTTACTATACACGTGTGAGATTGAACAGTTTCTATGGAGAGCACTATGTCCCTGTAGTGTGTGAAATCATGGTCTAACTCCTCAAAACCAAGAACTTCATCAATGTCCTCCAAGTCAATGTTGAATTCATGGCCTCTTATCCAACTGTTGATTTCATCATCTCTTAAGACTGCATTGGCATAGAATTCTCTAATCAATGGTTCACATACCCCAGGCAAATCACCAAAGAGCTTGTCCCAACCTCTGTCTTGAAAACAACCGGGAATGAAGTAGTCTTTCAAATTAGCCAAATCCAAAAATCTCTCTTGCATGATAGGAGCCTTCTGATAAAATTGATTGTATCTCTCAAAATGTTTGGTAGACCTAAACCAGGTATTATCCATTTTTTGCCTATTGTCAGCCTTTTGTGCAGTAGTCTTATTCTTTGGAGTCATCTGCAAAGACATAGAAACAAAGACCACAAAACAGAGCACAACATATGGTAACACCAAAAATTAGTAACAAATTAGTAGCACATCTTGACATAAGAGAACACACAATAACACAACACAGTAGAGTTTTATCATAAAAATCTTCAAATAGATCACAATGTAAGTGTGTGCTCAAAATTCCATGAACAACCCAGGGCAAAATGCAAAACACATAACTAGTGATGCAAATAACAATCAGTGTAAACCAAAAACACCCCACAAACATTGTATTACACAAAAACCCAAAAACACAAGAAAATGTCTATGAGACATTTTACCATGGGTATGATATGCACAACACAACTCAGATCAAGTATCATACTAAAAAATGAGAAGCAAACATGAGAACATGCATATCAAGCATCATATTATCATGGGTTCTGTTAACGGGCACTGTCCGATGCTCGTTAAGCACACAAGTTGTTACTTTTTCCTGACACGATTTTTGTCTTTTGTTTCAATTTATGTCAATTTTTCAGTTTTGTAGAACTATTTGAGATTTTTTTTTTTTTTTTACTTTTTCTGACAAAATTATTTTGTCTTTTCTGTATTTAACCAGCACCGCTTGGTACTGGTTAACATTCTCCTATTATCATTATCAACAAAACCTATCAACAAACTCAACAAAATGAACCCAACCCTTATTCGAACATTACATTTTTCAAATCTCAACAACACCTCAAAAACCAAGAAATTACAGGCAATAAACATGAAATACATTAAGAAAAATAGAAAACTCATACCTTTTCTTGAAGTTTAAAGAAGAGATGATGATGAAAATGGTGATTTTTGAGAGAAACACGGTGAGTTTGTGAGAGAGATGAACGGACAAGACAATGAACAGTCAAAGTGAGCGAGGAAAAAGCTGAAAAGTTTTTTAAAAACTATCCTTAAAGCGTAGAACACATGATTTTCGCAACTAAAATGAGTCACAAACAAGTCACCAGACCAAGTTGCCAAAAACCCCTGAGACAAAATTTGAAAAATTTATCTAAGTATTTTTCTTGACTAGAAGGTCCACTCGTGAGGAAGTCGCGAAGGGAGCTGCGAAACATTTTGAGTACCCCTTACGACTGAAGCTTCCATTGGCGAACAAGTTGCCAAACTGAGTCACGAGAAATCTAAAAACCCAGATTTTTGAAAAAATTTCTAAATCTTTTTCGCGACTGGACTTTGACTCGCCATAGAGTCGAGAAAACCTTCTGTGTAAGCTCGCGACTGGGGCATGCGACTGGCCTGACCTGCCAGGCAAGTTGCCAGAATAGGGCTGCACAGTTTTTGAAATTCTTGACATTTTTCAAAACAAAATACTTTCCAAAAACAATTAAAACATTCAAAAATCTTTTTGTGTTTGATCAACATATAATTGAGCATGTGCAACACATTTAATCAAGTACAACCGCACAAATGAATAAGGCATTCATTGAACATAGACATGTGTAATGTGTGTGGGTATATAAAATGAGATAGTCCTTAGTCTAATGTGAAGTTTCAATGATTAATTCAACCAAGTCATACACAATTAGCATGAAGAAAAGTGAACAATCTCAATTATAGAAATATGCATATATGACCTCCCACATAAACTTGATTACATAATTTTGAAAATTTTCATTTGGTTTCATACACATCATATCATTTGATTTTTTTGAATCAATACATCTTTTTTTGAGATTGACGCCTGAAATTTTTGATATTTCAAATTGATGAGCAAGCCTTTGGCTTTTTAGGCATCATACATTTTCATAAAGGTCGTTTTTCCTTTTTCCTAGTCAAATACTAGTATGTACAATAGTTTTTGCAGCTCATTATCTCTTTTCATTAGCTCTTTAAGCAAAAAAAAATAAAAGAGTGGGAAGATATATAGGCACAAGTCTATGCAAGTTTCAAGATCAACAAAACCATTGACTAATCATTCATGACAAGTTTGAAGATCTATTTACAACAGTCACATAGATGTCAAGATTTTTTCCACAATGATATGAGTGCATAAAGAATAAGCTACGCTCGTAAATGTACAAAGCCATTAGTACAAAGGCACAAGGCAAAACATGTTTGTGACAATACATAATAATGCCGATCAAACTTTTTGGATTTTCTCCTTTTTATGTGATTTTGGATTTTTGACACAAAAATAAGTAAAGATTAATCAAAAAACAATGTAAAAACATTTAAAGCAAATAACAAATGAACACAAATATATTAACCAGGCTAGAATGATAATACAAAGCACACAACCAATCAAAATCACATAGCATAGGAAGTATTAATGCATGGACATGTTGTAATGCTTATGCATGTGTACCCTTCTTCACCCACACGACACGTGTGTTTGAGGTGATATACTTGAAGGATTGGGTATGAGTGTTGTGGCTTTCAAACCTTCTGGTGAAGCTTGCCAAACAGGTGGTAAAGGCAACAATCATCTTCATCACGTCCACCACTCGGGAATTACCTTCTTGACCTTTTGATTGCTCAGCAGTCCAATTCCTTTTGTCATTTCTTGGTCCTCCTGACCTTTGAGCACTTGCATTCTTCAAAGCTCTAAACTTATGACAATTTGGTCTGGTGTGTCCTTGAAGTCCATAATGATAGTAGAAATTTTTTTTTCTCGGACCTCTTTGTGATTTTGGAAGTGATTTCTCTTTAGTTTCAGGTTTAACCACTGATTGGTTACAAGGCTTTATCAACACCCATTGATCAGTCACATTCCTCTTCTTCTCCACCTTCACTTTTTCAACAATAGTTATTTCCACTATTAGTTCCTTAGCTTTCACAAATTTTATATCCTTGGACACTTTGACACTCGAACTACTCTCACCGATGTATCCCAATCCGCTTCTGTCGGAGAATGGTTTTTGATGAGCAAGTACATCATTAAGCTTATTGGAGGAAACCTACTCTATTTTAGCATTCGCTTGAATCACCTCAAGCTCAAGGAATTTGATTTTTGAATAAGCTTCGATTAACTCTTCGATCAGCATCTCTATTTCACATTTGGTCTCCTTGTATTACACTAGAAGACTTTTATAATCTTCCTCTGCCCTTTTCATCTTTTTAATGGCTGCCTTAGCCACTCTTGCATATTCTTCTGACTTCTCAAAGAGGGAATTGTATGTTTCTTGTAGTCCCACTGTTATTTCATCATCCTCAACATCAAATTCTTCTACTATCTCCATTGACTCCAATTCAGTTTACTCACCAAGCTCTTCCATGCACACTCAAATCATCCGAAGATTCCACAAGAGAAATGGTCATAAATGCAGAGAAATTTCCCTTCCATCACAGCTTTCATCTGAATCTGAATTAGAAGAGTCTGAATCACTAAGAGTAGTGGCATACACCTTGCCCTTCCCTCTCAAATAATTGGGACACTCTTTCTTGAGATGTCCATGTCCGTTGCATTCGAAGCACGTGATTCCTTGAGAGGATTGAGATTTCTTCCCATCTTTCCTCTTGAAGTCCTTTTTCTCCTTTCCGAAACTTCAAGAATTTTCCCTTCTCAACAAATTTTCCATTCTTCTTGAACTTCAAGAATTTTCGGAAATTCTTCACAAGATATGCCACATCTTTCTCGACCTTATCCTCATCCGATGAGTCGTGAGCTTCCACCCTCTCATTGATCGTCTTTAGAGCAAGGGATTTGCCCTTTCTTTGTGAAGGTAGAGACGGCTCATATGTTTGAAATAAGCTAATTAGTTCTTGAACTTTGATATCATTAAGGTCCTTGCTCTCTTCAATTGCAGTAACCTTTGCACGGAAGCTCTCCGTCAATGATCGAAGGATCTTCCTCACTATCTTTGAGTCCTCTGTCTTTTCACCCAAATTGAACTTCCCAATAACCGCCTCATTCAGTTTGCCATAAAATGAATCAAATGACTCGTCGTCACTTATCCTCAACTCCTCGAATCTAAGGGTTGGCATTTGCAACTTGGTGTCTTTGACCTTTTTAGTTCCTTCATAGGTTGTCTTCAATATTTTCTACGCCTCCTTGGCAATTGTAATGTGAGATATCCTGTGAAACTCATCTGGAGATACACCACAAAAAATAGCATTTAGTGCCTTGCTATTTGCATTAGATCGGCCTAGTCCATCCTACATTTACTGCATCCCAAACACTTTCATTAATTGAACACAAGAATGCCCTCATCCAGACTTTCCAAAAGGCATAGTTGCTACCATCAAAATATGGTGGAGTATTAAGAGATTAAGATCGATCCATCTCAAACGGGTCAGGGATCGCACTTAGGTACTTAAACCACAGCAAGTGCAACACTCTAATACGAATTGAATGTTCAAATAGTGTGTAAAACACCAATGAATGTTTAGACTCCCAATTTACAAATTACCAACACAAGCTTATAAGCAAACAATATATGTGCGGAATATGAATATAAGCTAAAATAGAATTGGTAAAACAATATAAACCGAAATTAATCACAACCACAGCAGTAATTAAAAGGCAAAGATTAAGGGAAGAGAGATGCAAACACAAAGACAATACAGCGATATGTTATCGAAGAGGAAATCGAAGTTCTCGCGAAAAACCTCTCCGCCGCCCTCCAAACGGTCAATAATCCACTAGAAAATAAAGTTGGGATACATGAATAGCAGCAGACCCTCCAAGCATAATCTACTCAGTGCACTTAAGCCCTCCAAGCTTCTTTCTTCAATAGGGTTATGCCAAACTTTGTCTTCTTTAGCTTACCAGATCCCACAATCGCCCATTGCATTAACCAAAATGAATTGGTCCCTTCCGAACTGCTTCCTAAGTACCAAAATATTTTCTCACAAATATGGGTATGGTGAGATAAGGATTTGGCTAATGTACATCTCAAGGATATAACAATGGAGAGGTTGAGAGTAGAGGAATTTGAAGAATCAAAAGATGAAGATTGTGGATGAGTCAATCTTGTTTTTCTTTAGGGTTTCTCTCTCAAAATTCTCTCTGGAAGCTCTCTACATTTCGTGGGTATAAAGGTATTTATAGTAAGGTGAGTGGGGAATGCGAACAGTCAGGTTTCTAACAAACAAGGCATTCTGGTGACTTGACCTTGCGACTGGAATGAGTCGCGAGTTTGAATCGCGAGCTAACTACCTGGTTAGACTGGAAGTTTTGACCTGTAATGCTACAGCTAGCGTGACCCTTCAGCTCCCTGCATGCTTCACATGTGTGCCACTTTAGCGACTTGCCAGTCGCGAGCTAGTCACGAGATCCAGTCGCGAGGCTCTTTTTAAATGCACACTCTTGAACTTTTCTTCACACTCTCTCACACACTATCCTTGCATGATTCCCATCTAAATACAAGGTTTCCAAATGCTGAATTACAAGCAAATTTGGCATAGAATAAAGCTAACAAAAATGATTGAATAAATTCAACCTTACAAGAGGGATGCCTCATATACCTGCATATGAAAATATCTCCATTGTGAGTAGTAGCGGTCTTTGAGTTTTGTTGTGGGTCAGAGGGGGCTTGGCTATTAACGTGAGGTTGATGATGTTTGGCTTTCAAGTAGGTCACTATTAGTTTTGATTTTGGGAGTTCTGCCGTCAATTGTTTGGCTAAAAGAGTTTATAGTTATATTCTACCCATGANTCAACAATAGTTATTTCCACTATTAGTTCCTTAGCTTTCACAAATTTTATATCCTTGGACACTTTGACACTCGAACTACTCTCACCGATGTATCCCAATCCGCTTCTGTCGGAGAATGGTTTTTGATGAGCAAGTACATCATTAAGCTTATTGGAGGAAACCTACTCTATTTTAGCATTCGCTTGAATCACCTCAAGCTCAAGGAATTTGATTTTTGAATAAGCTTCGATTAACTCTTCGATCAGCATCTCTATTTCACATTTGGTCTCCTTGTATTACACTAGAAGACTTTTATAATCTTCCTCTGCCCTTTTCATCTTTTTAATGGCTGCCTTAGCCACTCTTGCATATTCTTCTGACTTCTCAAAGAGGGAATTGTATGTTTCTTGTAGTCCCACTGTTATTTCATCATCCTCAACATCAAATTCTTCTACTATCTCCATTGACTCCAATTCAGTTTACTCACCAAGTCTTCCATGCACACTCAAATCATCCGAAGATTCCAC
This sequence comes from Quercus suber, assembly GCF_002906115.3. Classification (NCBI taxonomy): domain Eukaryota; kingdom Viridiplantae; phylum Streptophyta; class Magnoliopsida; order Fagales; family Fagaceae; genus Quercus; species Quercus suber. The sequence continues at coordinate 78,090 of NW_027070034.1, forward strand.
AAGAGAAATGGTCATAAATGCAGAGAAATTTCCCTTCCATCACAGCTTTCATCTGAATCTGAATTAGAAGAGTCTGAATCACTAAGAGTAGTGGCATACACCTTGCCCTTCCCTCTCAAATAATTGGGACACTCTTTCTTGAGATGTCCATGCTTGCATTCGAAGCACGTGATTCCTTGAGAGGATTGAGATTTCTTCCCATCTTTCCTCTTGAAGTCCTTTTTCTCCTTTCCGAAACTTCAAGAATTTTCCCTTCTCAACAAATTTTCCATTCTTCTTGAACTTCAAGAATTTTCGGAAATTCTTCACAAGATATGCCACATCTTTCTCGACCTTATCCTCATCCGATGAGTCGTGAGCTTCCACCCTCTCATTGATCGTCTTTAGAGCAAGGGATTTGCCCTTTCTTTGTGAAGGTAGAGACGGCTCATATGTTTGAAATAAGCTAATTAGTTCTTGAACTTTGATATCATTAAGGTCCTTGCTCTCTTCAATTGCAGTAACCTTTGCACGGAAGCTCTCCGTCAATGATCGAAGGATCTTCCTCACTATCTTTGAGTCCTCTGTCTTTTCACCCAAATTGAACTTCCCAATAACCGCCTCATTCAGTTTGCCATAAAATGAATCAAATGACTCGTCGTCACTTATCCTCAACTCCTCGAATCTAAGGGTTGGCATTTGCAACTTGGTGTCTTTGACCTTTTTAGTTCCTTCATAGGTTGTCTTCAATATTTTCTACGCCTCCTTGGCAATTGTAATGTGAGATATCCTGTGAAACTCATCTGGAGATACACCACAAAAAATAGCATTTAGTGCCTTGCTATTTGCATTAGATCGGCCTAGTCCATCCTACATTTACTGCATCCCAAACACTTTCATTAATTGAACACAAGAATGCCCTCATCCAGACTTTCCAAAAGGCATAGTTGCTACCATCAAAATATGGTGGAGTATTAAGAGATTAAGATCGATCCATCTCAAACGGGTCAGGGATCGCACTTAGGTACTTAAACCACAGCAAGTGCAACACTCTAATACGAATTGAATGTTCAAATAGTGTGTAAAACACCAATGAATGTTTAGACTCCCAATTTACAAATTACCAACACAAGCTTATAAGCAAACAATATATGTGCGGAATATGAATATAAGCTAAAATAGAATTGGTAAAACAATATAAACCGAAATTAATCACAACCACAGCAGTAATTAAAAGGCAAAGATTAAGGGAAGAGAGATGCAAACACAAAGACAATACAGCGATATGTTATCGAAGAGGAAATCGAAGTTCTCGCCGAAAAACCTCTCCGCCGCCCTCCAAACGGTCAATAATCCACTAGAAAATAAAGTTGGGATACATGAATAGCAGCAGACCCTCCAAGCATAATCTACTCAGTGCACTTAAGCCCTCCAAGCTTCTTTCTTCAATAGGGTTATGCCAAACTTTGTCTTCTTTAGCTTACCAGATCCCACAATCGCCCATTGCATTAACCAAAATGAATTGGTCCCTTCCGAACTGCTTCCTAAGTACCAAAATATTTTCTCACAAATATGGGTATGGTGAGATAAGGATTTGGCTAATGTACATCTCAAGGATATAACAATGGAGAGGTTGAGAGTAGAGGAATTTGAAGAATCAAAAGATGAAGATTGTGGATGAGTCAATCTTGTTTTTCTTTAGGGTTTCTCTCTCAAAATTCTCTCTGGAAGCTCTCTACATTTCGTGGGTATAAAGGTATTTATAGTAAGGTGAGTGGGGAATGCGAACAGTCAGGTTTCTAACAAACAAGGCATTCTGGTGACTTGACCTTGCGACTGGAATGAGTCGCGAGTTTGAATCGCGAGCTAACTACCTGGTTAGACTGGAAGTTTTGACCTGTAATGCTACAGCTAGCGTGACCCTTCAGCTCCCTGCATGCTTCACATGTGTGCCACTTTAGCGACTTGCCAGTCGCGAGCTAGTCACGAGATCCAGTCGCGAGGCTCTTTTTAAATGCACACTCTTGAACTTTTCTTCACACTCTCTCACACACTATCCTTGCATGATTCCCATCTAAATACAAGGTTTCCAAATGCTGAATTACAAGCAAATTTGGCATAGAATAAAGCTAACAAAAATGATTGAATAAATTCAACCTTACAAGAGGGATGCCTCATATACCTGCATATGAAAATATCTCCATTGTGAGTAGTAGCGGTCTTTGAGTTTTGTTGTGGGTCAGAGGGGGCTTGGCTATTAACGTGAGGTTGATGATGTTTGGCTTTCAAGTAGGTCACTATTAGTTTTGATTTTGGGAGTTCTGCCGTCAATTGTTTGGCTAAAAGAGTTTATAGTTATATTCTACCCATGAATAGTCTCGATACTAAATTGGGCACAAAAGTCATCAAATACCTAATTTTCCCAATAGGATCATAAATTTTTCTTTGGAGGGCCAATCTTTAGGACGACACCGACATTTAAGACCAAAACACACATACACACAGTGGTACATAATTATGTATGTATTTGCTATTTATTAGAAAGTATGAGTAACTTAATAAATTAAAGAATTTTAAATGTATAACATCGTATTAGAATCACTTAAGAATTTTTTTTTTTTTTAACAAAAGTAATGAATTTAAGTTGGACTTTTATAAAATTTGTATAATCTATTTGTAATCTTGTTATTTTTTAATTGAATTAGAAACACTTAAGTTTTTTTTTTTTTTTTTTTTTGGTGAATCTAGACTTAATGAAATGGAAAAATTGCCTTTTGTCTCACTCATGAACGGATTTTTTTTTCTTTTTTTTTTAGTTGGACAAAGTATGGCTATGGAAATTTTACTACCAACTAGAATTTCATTAGTAGATGGTGACTGTAGATAAATATTTATTACCCAGAAAAAAAAAAAAAAAAAAAAAATAAGGACTTTTGATCTAGTCTTCTAGATAATCCAAAATAATCTAAAGTCCTCTATACATAAAAACGTCTAGTACATTATTGTAAGAGATTTCCAATAGCTGAAATCTTTGAGCAACTTGTTTTCCAAAACAATACTCTTCGGTTTGGACCAATGCAAAGTCTCTCACATAATATCCACAAAAACATAAATATCTAATATAATAGTGTAAATACTGTGCGAAACATTAATTAATTTAATCTATCTTTTAAGGTCGAAAGGAAAATAAAAATAGCTGAAGGTTTTTTAATAATTTGAAAAGAAAAAGAAAAACACACGGATAGAAAAATCAACTTTGACTTTGACTTCTCTTTTTCTGTCTCATTTTGGACTATCCTCTTGTGTGTACGAGTCTGCTAGAAAATCATTTACTCTCTAACATAGATTAAGAAAAATTAAAGAATGTATCTATCATTTATTATTAATCAATAAATTTAGAAATACACACAATCTTGTTGTACCAAAAAAGAAGAAGAAGAAGAAGAAGAAGAAGAAATATACTCAATCTCGCACATAAATAACGTGTCTCTATGTTTTTTGTTGTTGTTGTTGTTGTTGTTGAGAAACTAGACTGGATGTCCAAACTGGGCTATTATTGAAACAAAAACCTTAAGAAATATCAGCAGCTATCAAAGGGACAATGTCCTCCGGAATGTCTTCAATAACGTGTCTCTATTTGTTAGTAAATTTTTTTTTTTTTTTTTTTTGAGAATGTATTTGTTAGTAAAAATTGTATATGACTTTTAGCCATAATATAAGTTCATAAATTAAAATCAATCTTTCTCATTAATTCAAACAATATACTCTAAACAATATTGTATATGACTTTCTAATATTAATTAGAAAGTCATATACAATTAGTAAAAATTTGTTTCTCAAAAAAAAAAAAAAAAAAAATTCTATGCATGCATAGAAATTTTTTGCCACTATATTTATTTACTTATTTATGGGGAAAGTTAATCAAGTAGTACATAATAAAGTTGGAGTTTGAAAGCTCGAAAATGTGTGAATACACAAGAGCTTGTTTAGACCCCCAAATTAAAATTACGGCTAAATTGCTTTTACCCTAACTTATCTAAGTGCGGAACAAGAGTAAATGAGGTGCAATAAACCGATAACTACTCTAATGTATATGTTAGAAATTTAGACCCTTAAAACACAACCAGATTGAGTAGCCTAGTTAATTAGCCAAGTTGTTACTTAGTCAAATTATGCAATTCTAGGTTAAAATAATCAAATAATCATATCAAGAATATAAAGCAGCAGAAAAGTAAATAACACAATATATGATCACCTATGAAACCACACGGTAAAAACCTGGGAAGGATTTGACCTAACTATCCTCAAGGTAAACTTGAATCCACTATGCGAAAGAATCGAAGTTCATACAGAAGGACTACAAGCTCCCCGCTTGACTTTCTAATGCTACCCACCACTAGAACTTACTGACATGACCACGTGCAAGCTCCAAATCCACGGACTCCTTCTTTCTTGGACTCTTCAATCAAGTACAAGCACCCCCGCTTGTTTTTCTTTAAACTCCAATAGCAGCAACCTTGTTGATCATCAAGATGTAGATAATATCTCTACCTTGAAAACCCTAAGTTTATGTGAAGGAAAGTTTCTCAATGATCTCACAAGAGATTCACATAAACCGCAAATATAAGAAACAAAGACTTAGAGAGGTTTTGGTACAAAACCCTAGATACAAAAGAGGCACTCTCTTCTCTCTCTCTAAAAGCCCTCAAAAATGTGGCTTAGGGTTTCCTTTATATAGTGGGAGAAGTAAATCTGAAACTCTAATCCTTAATAAGCTTGGGCTGAGTTGGAAATTCTACAGAAAAATATTCTGCCTGAGATTCGATCGATTGAGCCTTTCCTTCAATCGATCGAGCCAGGCCGAAATGCACCAATGCATCTTGCAGCCACTCAATTCCAACTTTACATGAAAGACCAACTTTGAGCAAGTTTAAACAAGACTAAATAACCTATTTTGATCATGGTTTGCCAACAATACAAATTAGAGTTCTAAATACATAAATTCCTAAATCTTTAGAACCTAACAAACTCCCCCTTTGGCAATCCATGACAAAATACAAACTAAAAGCTCAAAGTTTACAAATAAAAACCCTTTACAAAGATAATGCTCATAACAACAAATCCAATCTTAACTACTATCCATCAGTTGCAAGTACAGATAGCAGCTCAATTGAATCAACTTGTATATTTCCTGAAACACTAAACAAAATGCATAAACGCATGTATGACAGAAAAAACAGTAAATCAACAAATAAATTCTTGACTTCACAAAACACAAAACACAAAACAAAGACATATATCATGAATAACAAACTCCCCCTTTGGTAATCCGTGACAAAACACAAACTAAAAGTTTAAAGTTTATAAATAAAAACCCTTTACAAAGATAATGCTCATAACAACAAATCCAATCTTAACTACTATCCATCAGTTGCAAGTATAGACAACAGCTCAATTGAATCAACCTGTATATTTCCTGAAACACTAAACAAAACGCATGTGTGACAGAAAAAACTGTAAATCAACAAATAAATTCTTGACTTCACAAAACACAAAACAAAGACATATATCATGAATAACAAACTCCCCCTTTGGCAATCCGTGACAAAACACAAACTAAAAGCTTAAAGTTTACAAATAAAAACCCTTTACAAAGATAATGCTCATAACAACAAATCCAATCTTAACTACTATCCATTAGTTGCAAGTATAGACAGCAACTCAATTGAATCAACCTGTATATTTCCTGAAACACAAAACAAAATGCACAAATGCATGTGTGATAGAAAAAACAGTAAATCAACAAATAAATTCTTGACTTCACAAAACACAAAACAAAGACATATATCACAAGTAACTCATTGATAACGCCTTAAAATGTGTACTTGTTATATATTTATGTGGGCATTATCTCCTTATTACTATGCTTAATTTGTATAATTAAGCCATGATTTGTATTAGTCCCTATTATTTATCTTTACAAAATTTCTTGAATAAGATGCTATTCATTGTGTGTAATTTTCTACTTTCAGGAAATCATGTGAGAAAGATCAGTTTACAGGAATTTGTGAGAGAATAGAGGCTAAACTAGAATTAAAGTGGAGCTAAAGGACCGTGCCTAAATGTCTAAGGAGGTGCAGCTGGAGTGCTTGGATCATCTAAGATGATTGGAAGCTTCAAATACGGAAATAAATCAAAGAGATAGAATCTGAAAAGGAAAAATCTGATTTGAGCACTGATCAGTATTTTGGGCATTTCTCTCTCCTCAAAAATCCAATTGACACAAGTCTAGATGGGTTGGAACCGTGACTTAAATATCTACAACTTTCCAGTTTTGAGTTTTTCGAAATTCTCAATTTTTGAAGGCCAAAATTAACTCACAAGTTACTACTGTAAACCTGGACGGAAATTTAAATAGTGAAAAGTTTTATTTTCTTTTGACACTTAGACATTAGGGTTTTAAAAGGGAGGCTATGAGAACGAATTTTGGCAGAGAAAAACTTGTATTTTCCTTTCTCTAATGGCAGCCTAAACTCTTTGCTAGGGCTAGGGGTGTGTTTCTTCTATGCGGTATGAATATTCAATGTGATTCTTTTTAAGATTTTATCAATAACATATTTGATTGTTCAATTAGATTTCCTTTGATGTATTAGTTCTTCCATGCTTTCAATAAGTTCAATCATGTTTTTCTTATTGTTTAGAGGAATTTCTAATAGTTTCAAATAGAAATCAGGTTTTAAAGTGAATGGGTTTTTCTGAAAACTTTTCTAACCGCATTATTAATCGAGGTTATCATGCGTTCTTAAATTGTCTCAGTTCAACCGAATCATAAGTTTTTAATTGTATAAGAACAATCAATTATAAAATAGATATTTTCTTAGATCACAAAGAATTTCATATTGATATAGGGAAACACCCCGATGCCCTAGTATTTACATTATTGATTTAATCAGTTTTTATTATTATTCTTGTTAAAAATCACCAAGCAAAAGTATTTTTATTTTTCACCCAAATTGTTGTTTAATTATATTGTCTTTGAATATACCCTGCTCCTTGTGGTTCGACCTCGGTTCTCCGAGAATTATATTGCTACGATCTCCTGCACTTGGGAGTGAGCAAGCAATTTTGGCGCCGTTGCTGGGGAGTTGTTGCGTGTTCAGAGGCAATTTTTGGGAGCAAAGCACAACCGGTGGAAATTCTTCTATTGGTAACTTTGTTCCAATTTTTTTTCCCTTATTTTGTTTTTATTTTCTGTTTGTTTTTATTTTTTTTTTATTGTGGATTCATTGTTGCATGAGCATTTGGGTTAGAAACGAGAGAGGCAGACTAGAAATTTTTGAAACTTACTTTGGTAATCTTTTTGACACACCTTCACATTCACCTTCTTCATCAATCATGGGTGATGAAACACGTAATAATCATGAGGAGAATAGAAGAACTATGTATGAATTGTTACATCCCACCCAAAATTCTATTCCTTCATGCATCATGTTTCCACCGAATGCACCACATGTAGAACTGAAACAAGGTTTATTAGCAATACTTCCTGACTTTAGGGGACAAGAAAATGAAAATCCTTATGTCCATGTTAGAGCTTTTGAAGAGGTAATTAGTAGTTTCTATGCACAAAATGTTATTGAGACTGCTAAGTTACGTTTCTTTCCTTTTTCTCTTAAGGATAAGGCAAGAAGTTGGCTTTACACCTTGAAACCTAGGTCTATAGGTAGTTGGGGGGAGATGGCAAAAGAGTTTTTTAAGAAACACTTTCCTCCCCACAAAGTCCAGCAAGTAAAAAGAAGGATAGCTAGTTTTGTCCAATGAGAAAATGAGACCTTATACCAAGCTTGGGAAAGGTACAAAGATCTTTTCAATTTCTGCCCAAATCATGGGTATGAAGATTGGAGATTAGTTAGCTATTTTTATGAAGGACTTACACCTAGGGACCGACAGTTTATTCAACTCTCATGCGAAGGGGACTTTTTACAAAAAGAACCCGAAGATGCAATTGATTATCTTGATGAGATAGCTGAAAACTCTAACACATGGATTGGACCTAGCCCTATGGACTCCACTGATAGGACTAGAACTAACACTACCACTTCTAGTGGAAGTGTTTTCAAGTTGAGGGAAGATGATAACATGAGTGCAAAAATCAGCATGTTAACAAAAGAAATTGAGGCACTCAAAATGAAAGGAAGTAGGAGTGTTAGTGCTACCTTTAGAGAGGACCCAATGGAGGTGTGTAAAATCTGTCATGAGATAAACCATGCTACAAATGAATGTGCATCACTTTCATCATTCTTAAATGTGCCAGAAGAACAAGTACATGCATTTAATTCATATTGGCCAAATAATTCTTCATATTCTAACAATTATAACCCAAATATGCAAAACCATCCGTATTTGAGTTATAAGAGTGACAATGTGTTGAATCCTCCTGCTCCAAGGAATTTTAATTCACCACATGCATCATCATCATCTAGACCTTCCTTGGAGGATGCACTTAGTACTTTCATTCAAAGGCAAAGTGAGCAAAATCAAAAGTTTAGAGTCACTGCAAACCCTCACGAGAGTAAACTCGTCCACTAGGGTGACCTAGGGGTTCAAAGACTTGCTGCACATGGGAAGTGCAGTCGTGTAGCCTACGAAAGTGGCTTGTATTTTAGTTTAATTTTTCACTTTTAGTAGACATGGGTGCTTTGAGGATTGCTAAGGACTAGCACTCATAAATATAAATCAATGAGCAGTGAACAAGAAACAGAAATAAAAACATAAGTAAACTAACTCTCCCCCTAAGTTAGATACAACAAAAAGTTTTTATTTATATTCTCCCCTTTCAAAAATAATTTCAGCTCCCCCTAAACAAGACAAACATGATTCCCATAAATCAATAATTTCTCTCCATTTTTTGTCACGTATTGACAAAGACAACTCATACAAGAGTAAACAGTCAACATACGTAATAAAGGATAAGAAAAAAATCAACGGGACACAAAACAATTCAACTCTATAGAAAATAGAGACAACTCCCCTAGGAACAACAAAGGTTAAAAACAAGCTTTTCCCCTATAAAAATAGGAAACACAAAACAAGTGTTGGGAAAAATAGTTTGGGGAAAAAAAAGGAGGTAGGGGAAAATCAGCAGTAGCAGCAGCACCAACAGAATCAGGAACATCCTCACCAGTAGGACTAAAGTTAAAAAAAACACACAAACCAAAGTTAAAAACTAAGGTGAGGATACACATGAAGAAAAAATATTCTCTCTTTCAATAAAATGCAAACATGGCATTATGTGACCCATAAACAGTCGCATGAGTAGAGAAAATATTTGCACATTGATTATCCATCATATCTCTTAAGAAAAATATTTTCTACAGTTCACACATAAGAAATAGCATATACTAAAATGTACAAAACTCAAAAATTAATCAATCAATTTTTAAATCAAGTTGAGTACCCAATTTAGCAAAGTGTATGCATGTGTGAAAACAATGAGAGATATGACTGCAAAACTACCAGATGGATACAGAAATCAATGCAATGCATGTGAATCCTAAACACAAATGATGCATGAAAAAAATTTTGGTCAAAAACATGGAAACTGAAAATTTTTCAGTTTCGATCAATCAAGAATCGATCAAACATCAATCGAGTCAGGCAGACTGAAACCTAAAATTTTAATCGCAATTTCGATTGATCGAAAAACAGGTTCAATCGATTGAAAGTCTGGAAAAATCATATTTTTGAAAAATAGAGCATTTTAATGCAGAAACTCCTCAAAGCACATTGTTTTATAAAAAAATGCATGAGTATGAGACGAAAAGTTTTTCAAAAATACTTGAATTCAACCTAGATCTTCCAAAATTAAGATTTTCAATCAGTTTGTTCTCAAAGCGCAAACATTAAACACATTTTGCATTAAGATCAAGGAACTTTTAATCTTGGATGGCCACAACAAAATCACACACAATAAAATGTACCAAGTTTATTAAAGAGTAACTTGTGTAGTGTGTGCAACTAGCAAAAACTTGAGATACATGTGAGATGATATGTGAATAGTAATCTATCACAAAGTCTACAAAATTCATCACATAAAATTTAAAAGAGACTATCACCTAAAGAGTTACATCATATAACTCCCATATCTCCTAGAACAAAAGCTTGCAATCATATAAGTTTCTTGAATTTTGCCTCGTAATTTTGTGGATTGGCATCAAACCTAATAGTACACACCAATTTCAAGCATTAAACAATTAAGCTGAGGTATCACCTTATGTTCTTTTTGTGCATGTGCTACACTTTCTCGAGCACAGAATCTTATGATATGCACTAAGGTGTTCATGATTGGCTAGTGAATAGTGGTGAGATGGTTATTTATGCCTTTCTCAAAAGGATCAAATCTGACAGTCAAATAACATGTGACTTCAAGATTAAGACAAAGTGATAAACACCATAAACATCTTTCCCACACAACATGCACTACAAAGTTTCAACTAGTAAGGTGCAATAATTAAGCTCATCCAAGCTAAACAAGGTACATAAACTTGTTATGTAAAGATAAGGTGGCCAACCTTGATTTCAAATCCAAGAAAAATTAATGCAAAACAAATAACAAACTTTATGGTTTAAAACAAATTTTATGACCAAAAACAAAAAGCACACATTATACTAAATGAACAATGCAAAGTTATACATGATAGTGCTTCACTAAGCTATAGAGGGTACACAAATAAGAAATATCAATTTCTTAATTAACCCATGAGTAAATGTACAAATTAGTACATACTCACACAAAATCAAAAATAGCTTAGCACTTATATAACACATGCTATTCAAGTTTCTCCACAATGTCAAGCATGTTCTAAATCAAGAGAGATATATCATAATTCATGTAATCCTCACATGCCATTTTTGCGGGAACCCTTCTTTCGAACTTTTCGCGAGCTAATTGCGAAATACACTAATCTTTATTTCATGCTCGATTCTTCACCAACTTAATGCTAAACCTAATATAATAAAATCCCACAAAATACAATGAACAAAATTAAAGCAACTACAACACTTTTTGTCATGGAATAAATTCAATATAAAACATAGTTGTAAATCATAACTTTACAGAGTTTTTTTCAAAAAGCAAATTACAAACTTAAATGTATAATCTAGCTCAAAGTTATTCTCAAAATAAAAAAAGAAAAAAAAATAAAAAGAAAAAAAAAACTCAAAGTTGAGAGGGGTGATTCAGCCAAGCTTGATAATTTGAAGGCAAGTGCATCCCATTCTCCATGGTTTAGTTTCGATTTTTGCTCAAAAACTAAAATAAAATAAAATAATCTTAATGATTTAGTACTCAAATTGACTAACTCAATTATTACAAAACAAATTCTGATAGTTTATAGTATTCGATTTTCATAGTTGTTTTCCCCCATTAACATCAAATCAAGATTTTTCAAGTTTGGTATACATATGGACTTACCCAGAAAACCCTTTTTAGTTTACCAAACTAACAAAGTATAGTTCCTAAACATCCTAAAATGCAATGCAAGTCCAGAATTTTCTGTTTTGTATGCACCCAGGTATTTGGCTAATTATAAAATTTAGGAGATTCAGGGTTGAAAATTTCTAAAAAATTCAATAAACATCATAATAATATGTAAGTATTCAACTTGTTCTTTTCAAAACATAGAAAATCATTCAAATTAACATATTTTGTAGCAATAAACTCCTAATTATTTAACGAATTTATAGGATAACCTGAAAATTTGTAGAGATTCATTATTTGTGATGCTGGTCGGTAGAGATTCATTATTTGTGAATTATTATGGAAAAGTTGTGAGCTTTATAAATCTTTGTGGGATATTGAGAGTATTTTATTTGAAACCACTCAACAATATGTTGTGTAGTTTAATTATTTTAAACCTATATATAAGCTCCTTATGTTTTATCCTTCTGTGAGATGTTAGTGATTACCCAGCTAGCATGGAACCTTAATCTTTGTGACATCGGTATCTAAGCAGCCATCTATATGACTGTTATTGAGTTTTGTTTATGAGATGACTATTGAGTTTCATATATGTGATGTTTATTGTGTCCATGTGGGGGCTAATAAGTTCTATCAGTCTGTGTGATATCAATTGACAAGACCTTGGGTTGGATTATTTTTCTGTTTAGGATTAATGTTGTTGCGGTGGGTCACAACATGTACCATGTAATTTCATGATTTTTATCTAAAAATGCCTTATGCAGTATTATTTCAATTATTTTTGCCACATTATCAGTGAAATTTGTTATGCAAAACTTACCTAGAGAATCCAAATTATAACATATTTTGTAAAAATGCAACTAGAAAAATATTTTTTCAAGTCAAGAGTATTGCTTTATATATATTGATCAATAATTAGTGGTGGGAGATTTGAACACTGCATGCATGTCTCTATTGAAAATATCAAAAACTGTCAATTACTTAAGTTAAAAGACTCTTAGCAAGTTGAGAGCATTGTCGAGCAAGCTAAAGAGAGTCTATTTGTCTTCAATCTCAAGCATGATCAGTGGATACGAATTAGCGGATCTAGATGGTCTGAAACAACGTAAAGTTTTCAATTACGAAGTCAAGGTGCATTGTTAGAAGAAATTTGCAATGGCCAAAATCTTCATGCAACTTTCTTTCCAGACAAAGAATATAATAATTTAAGATAAGTTTCAAGTCTTCATAGCTAGCTTCCATTCAAAGAATAATGGTCTAAAGAATAAATACTTTATACAAAAAAAAAATTGACTACATTTTTCACATCAGTTGAGTTGATCTACTATTGTCGGTTTTAAATTAGCTTACTAATATTACTTTTCTACTTACCATTAACAATTTATTATCATCGTACATCTTTGGTGCGATGGTCACTCTATAACTATAAGTACTTGTGAGGTGTGAGGGGTAAGAGTCGGGATTCAAGTCTTTCAAGAGAGAGTTTCACACACATATACACTTAGATTAAGTTAAAGTAAGATTTCTATTTAAAACAAAAAAAAAAAACAAAAAAACAAAAAAAGTCAACAAAACAAAAGAAGGCTGCTGTTAATGTAATAGATTTTTTGTTTTTTTTTTGTTTTTTTTTTTGTCTAAATTAAAATGACGGTGGCTTTTTACTATTTATATATATTTTCAAGGTCAGCTAGCTGCCAATTACTAACCATGACAATTTTTTGTTTTTTGTTTAGAAAAATTCTAANGTGCAATAATTAAGCTCATCCAAGCTAAACAAGGTACATAAACTTGTTATGTAAAGATAAGGTGGCCAACCTTGATTTCAAATCCAAGAAAAATTAATGCAAAACAAATAACAAACTTTATGGTTTAAAACAAATTTTATGACCAAAAACAAAAAGCACACATTATACTAAATGAACAATGCAAAGTTATACATGATAGTGCTTCACTAAGCTATAGAGGGTACACAAATAAGAAATATCAATTTCTTAATTAACCCATGAGTAAATGTACAAATTAGTACATACTCACACAAAATCAAAAATAGCTTAGCACTTATATAACACATGCTATTCAAGTTTCTCCACAATGTCAAGCATGTTCTAAATCAAGAGAGATATATCATAATTCATGTAATCCTCACATGCCATTTTTGCGGGAACCCTTCTTTCGAACTTTTCGCGAGCTAATTGCGAAATACACTAATCTTTATTTCATGCTCGATTCTTCACCAACTTAATGCTAAACCTAATATAATAAAATCCCACAAAATACAATGAACAAAATTAAAGCAACTACAACACTTTTTGTCATGGAATAAATTCAATATAAAACATAGTTGTAAATCATAACTTTACAGAGTTTTTTTCAAAAAGCAAATTACAAACTTAAATGTATAATCTAGCTCAAAGTTATTCTCAAAATAAAAAAAGAAAAAAAAATAAAAAGAAAAAAAAAACTCAAAGTTGAGAGGGGTGATTCAGCCAAGCTTGATAATTTGAAGGCAAGTGCATCCCATTCTCCATGGTTTAGTTTCGATTTTTGCTCAAAAACTAAAATAAAATAAAATAATCTTAATGATTTAGTACTCAAATTGACTAACTCAATTATTACAAAACAAATTCTGATAGTTTATAGTATTCGATTTTCATAGTTGTTTTCCCCCATTAACATCAAATCAAGATTTTTCAAGTTTGGTATACATATGGACTTACCCAGAAAACCCTTTTTAGTTTACCAAACTAACAAAGTATAGTTCCTAAACATCCTAAAATGCAATGCAAGTCCAGAATTTTCTGTTTTGTATGCACCCAGGTATTTGGCTAATTATAAAATTTAGGAGATTCAGGGTTGAAAATTTCTAAAAAATTCAATAAACATCATAATAATATGTAAGTATTCAACTTGTTCTTTTCAAAACATAGAAAATCATTCAAATTAACATATTTTGTAGCAATAAACTCCTAATTATTTAACGAATTTATAGGATAACCTGAAAATTTGTAGAGATTCATTATTTGTGATGCTGGTCGGTAGAGATTCATTATTTGTGAATTATTATGGAAAAGTTGTGAGCTTTATAAATCTTTGTGGGATATTGAGAGTATTTTATTTGAAACCACTCAACAATATGTTGTGTAGTTTAATTATTTTAAACCTATATATAAGCTCCTTATGTTTTATCCTTCTGTGAGATGTTAGTGATTACCCAGCTAGCATGGAACCTTAATCTTTGTGACATCGGTATCTAAGCAGCCATCTATATGACTGTTATTGAGTTTTGTTTATGAGATGACTATTGAGTTTCATATATGTGATGTTTATTGTGTCCATGTGGGGGCTAATAAGTTCTATCAGTCTGTGTGATATCAATTGACAAGACCTTGGGTTGGATTATTTTTCTGTTTAGGATTAATGTTGTTGCGGTGGGTCACAACATGTACCATGTAATTTCATGATTTTTATCTAAAAATGCCTTATGCAGTATTATTTCAATTATTTTTGCCACATTATCAGTGAAATTTGTTATGCAAAACTTACCTAGAGAATCCAAATTATAACATATTTTGTAAAAATGCAACTAGAAAAATATTTTTTCAAGTCAAGAGTATTGCTTTATATATATTGATCAATAATTAGTGGTGGGAGATTTGAACACTGCATGCATGTCTCTATTGAAAATATCAAAAACTGTCAATTACTTAAGTTAAAAGACTCTTAGCAAGTTGAGAGCATTGTCGAGCAAGCTAAAGAGAGTCTATTTGTCTTCAATCTCAAGCATGATCAGTGGATACGAATTAGCGGATCTAGATGGTCTGAAACAACGTAAAGTTTTCAATTACGAAGTCAAGGTGCATTGTTAGAAGAAATTTGCAATGGCCAAAATCTTCATGCAACTTTCTTTCCAGACAAAGAATATAATAATTTAAGATAAGTTTCAAGTCTTCATAGTTAGCTTCCATTCAAAGAATAATGGTCTAAAGAATAAATAGTTTATACAAAAAAAAATTGACTACATTTTTCACATCAGTTGAGTTGATCTACTATTGTCGGTTTTAAATTAGCTTACTAATATTACTTTTCTACTTACCATTAACAATTTATTATCATCGTACATCTTTGGTGCGATGGTCACTCTATAAGTATAAGTACTTGTGAGGTGTGAGGGGTAAGAGTCGGGATTCAAGTCTTTCAAGAGAGAGTTTCACACACATATACACTTAGATTAAGTTAAAGTAAGATTTCTATTTAAAACAAAAAAAAAAAACAAAAAAACAAAAAAAGTCAACAAAACAAAAGAAGGCTGCTGTTAATGTAATAGATTTTTTGTTTTTTTTTTGTTTTTTTTTTTGTCTAAATTAAAATGACGGTGGCTTTTTACTATTTATATATATTTTCAAGGTCAGCTAGCTGCCAATTACTAACCATGACAATTTTTTGTTTTTTGTTTAGAAAAATTCTAACAGTAAATTGGCCCTTCCAACACGGCTCACTCGGTCCCTCTCACATTTCCCTCCTTTCTTGGGTACAAAAAATGAAAAAAGTCCTTACCTTTGAACATCAACACTGCCAGACTTCAAACCAATCTCTCTCTCTCAATCTCAAATGGTTCGGCTGGTCTATCTCTTTACCTTCATTTTCTCCTTTATAACTCTTTCATATGCCGATGACGCTGCAGTCATGGGCAAGCTCCTAGCATCCTTCAACACCGCCCCAAGCGGCTGGTCCGCTACCACAGACTGCTGCAAGTGGAAAAACGTTAACTGCGATGGAAGCAACCGTGTCACCTCCATCAACTTAGCTTCTCAGTCTCTCACAGGCACTCTTCCTTCCGATCTCAGCACTCTCACCCAACTCACCACTCTCTCTCCAAGGAGAATACCATGATGGGACCAAGGTTGCTGTGAAAAGGATGGAATCTGCGACAACGGGTAGCAAAGGAATCAATGAATTTCAGACGGAGATTTCAGTCCTTAATAAAGTGAGGCATAGACATTTGGTTTCTCTTTTAGGATGTTGTATCAATGAGAACGAGAAACTTTTGGTATATGAGTATATGCCACAGGGGTCGTTAACACAACATTTGTTTGATTTGGGTGAGAATGGGTGTTCTCCTCTTACTTGGAAGCAGAGGATTCAAATAGCAATGGATGTGGCACGCGGAATGGAATACTTACATAGTTTAGCTCCACAATGATGATGAAACCAAAGGTCAAATTCATTGATTCCTTTGCGCGGAATGGAATATAAACACCTAGAGAAGCCCCACAAACTCTATAAAAATGCAAAAATAAATCATATAATTCTAACACACATTTCCACAAACATGTAAAATGCAACAAATGGGAGATCTAGTATCATTCAGCATTTAATAAGAAAAAAAACATGGGAAATCCAAAATCTGAGACACAATAGCGACACACACGATATCTGTAAATAATGCACCAAAGTCTTTTAATCACAGTATCTATCACTCTCTATCTATATAAAAAATTGGACATGTAAAATAAAAATAGAAATAAAAATAAAGAAAAATTAAAGAAATAGAAAAAGAAAACTCGTTTGTTTGAAACTTTGAATCAAATATGTAGTTTTGATGTAAAATTTTCTGGTTGCTACCAATCAAATATGTTTCCTTTTGAGAATCCTCTATCTCTGTACACAAAAAAACAAAATATACAAACTATAGCGCACTAAAGAGTAATACTAGGACCCAGCTGCTCATATTATGAGCGGTGAAATTATAAACCCACATGGATTCACCTCCCTCTCTCTCTATATATACTATGGTGTTATTAAATGAAAAACTACAAAATAAGCTCTAAACGACTGGTCGTATTTGGTTTGGTCTCTTCACATTTCACGACAAGTCGCTTACAAAATGGCTTCTTCCGTTTATGTTCAGAAGATATTATGCTGCAAGTCGTCAAGTGTTTCTGTTGTAAATAGCTGTAGTTTATTGTTCAGTTGTATTAGTGGCCATGTGTCATTCTGTAATTCGCTCTTGTAGTTGGTGGAGGTAGTTGCTTCTTTTCAATTCTCTGTTATGCTGTGCAGTTTAACATTGAGAGCTTTTTTTTTTCTTTTTCTTTTTTTTTTTTTTTTTTTTTTGAGAATAACATTGAGAGCTCAAACATTGAGAGCTTCAAATATAAACGACAGACTTAATTATCACAATTCAAAAAGATATTGTTAGAATGAGTAATACTATAGCCACAACATTTTTACAAAATATTGATGTAGTCAATCTCTTATTGGTTTTCATCTAGGCCTACCATTAATATCACTTTTTCATTTACCAATAATCACTCAGTATATTAGCAGTTAGTAAAAAAATTTGTAAAATAATTTGTATTTTTAGCATTATTCTTGTTAGAATTATGGTTAAACAATTATATTTACTTTTCTAACTGTTTAATCTTTTAGGATAATCGGTAAGTTAATATATATGTTATCAAAGAAGCAAATTCTTAAACTTTTGGAATAATAAGTAATTTAGCACTATATCAAAAGAAGAAATCCTTAAATTTTGGGAAAAATTGACAATTTAATCAATATCTCAAGCATTCCTCTTTGTTTCCAACACCTTGAACAATTTATGCTTTTTAGTTATACTAGTGTGGGTTGCACATGCAAGGCATGTGCTGTCCCTTTAGTGAGAAAATTAATATAGATTTTTTTTGTTGAAGAAATATGAAATCTTGTACTTAAATTTAAAATAGCTATTTGAATATCTATTTACTATGACAATTTCTTAGAACCTACTTACTAAATGTAATATCTACTCACCAAAAATGATACGAAGAATGATAATGAATGTCATCATCTTTCCACAATATTTAAATTTTCACAATGAATGATGATATATGCTACAATGTTTTTTGAAGATTTTCATCAAATTAAATACTTATAACCATCTACAATTAAGATTTTTTCTATTCATACTTCATTCTTTGTCATCTTATTTTATAAGTCTAACTACGATGTTTCGCTTACTTTTTTTAATGAACACTCTTTTAAGTAGAAAAAGAATTTTAAAAAAGAACAAAATAACAAAAGACATCTGTAATCAAAGTTTCTATTAGATAAAATTATAAGTCTAGAAGATTTAAACCTAATAAATTAGTATTTTTTAGGTAACAAATAGAACACTATATATCATCATTTTAACTTTTCAAGTATAACTAACAGTCTACGACATAATATTCAAAATACACGAAAATTTTTTTTGGACATTAGAATTTAGTAGGAATATTTTAGACATTGTATAATGGAATATTTTAGGAATTATAAAATTTCGTTAGGATTTAACTAGGAGAGTAACAATATGAGTATATGCTCATTTACAAAATATAAATGAGGAAATTATTCAACTTTAGTTTAGGGGGATTGAAACTACCTCAAACATAAAGGAGGAAAGTGTTACTTCGTCAATTTTTGTGTGTGTGTGTGTGTGTGTGTGTGTGTGTGTTGTGTTGTGTGTTTTTTTTTTTTTTTTTTTTTTTTATAACTTGAAACAATGTGTTAAAAAAAAATCAACCTAAAAAAAATGCATAAAACAATGAATTTTGATTCAACAAATTAACTAAACTAAAAAAGAAGTATAGGAACACAACAAAATGTCACGATATTTTTACAGTACCTTTATTTCTAGCTATGGTAGGTTCTGGTCTGATATTTTATTATTTTATTTTAGAGTAATGCTGCATCAACAACATTTTTATAATAAATCCTTGGTGGTAAATTTTTAATGATTTTAAATTTGGCTAACCACTTTTGACTATGTATTGTTTAATAATAAATAAATAAAAAGCCAATTGAAGAAAATTGTTCCTAAAAAAATGAATTTTGGCTCACCAAATTTGACTAAAAAAAAAAAAGCCTAGGAACACAACAAAATGTCACACAAAAAAGAATCCTAGGAACACAACAAAATATCATAACATTTTTGCAATTTTTTTTTTTTTAATTTCCAACTGTGGTAGGTCTTAATTTGATAGTATTATTTTATTTTTTACGTCCATAGTATTTTCATAGCAAATCTTTAGTGAAAAATTATTAATGGTTTTAAAATAATGTATTAAAAAAAATGACATGACAAGAAAATTGTGTGAAATCGTGTTATTTGGCTCACCCAATTTGGCTATACTAAAAAAGAAGTCTAAGAATACAACAAAATATCACAACATTTTCACATTACCTTCATTTTTAGGATCCGAGTAAATATTTTATTTTATTTTATTTGAGAGAAATGCTACATCCATAACATGTTTAGAATAAATTCTAAATGACAAGTTGTTATTGGTTTTAAACTGAGCCCACTATAGATATCACTTTTTTATCCATCAAAAATACTTTGCCACATAAAATTTGTTGTGACATTATTGTGAAAATATTGTAGACATAACATTACTCCTTAAACTTTAAAATCAAGCAATTTTTCCCTTAATATTTTGGAAAATAGCAAATCTGTCATATTGTTATTCTCTCAATTAAACCCTAATGAAATCTTATGATTGTTAGAATATTTATTTTGTAATGTCTAAAATACTCTTACTAAATTTTAACATCCCAAAAGTTTTTTTTCATGTATTTTGAGTTTTAGATATTAGTAATTCTCAGTTTCTTATTTTATTATGTTATTTTGACCTTTAAAAAATTGATATCTCAATAATTGTGAAAATATTGTAAGAATGTGTTGTGTCAATGTAACTGTATATGCACAAATAAATATTAAAAAGAAAAGACAAAAAGAGCACAAGTAAAACCAGTGTACTATGGAAAAAAGAAAAAAAGAAAAAAGAAAAAAGAGGCTAATGAACAGTGCAGATTGTCAAATAATTGTGAAAATATTATAAGAATTTGTTAAGTTGGTGTAACTGTATATGCATATATAAAAAATAAATATGTAAAGGAAAAGATAAAAAAAAAAAAAAAAATGGCCTGATAATAGTGCGCACAGGTTGAACAAACCAAAGCACTATACAACATTATTGTTTGTGCATTCACGCTTTTTATATATTGAGATATAGAAACAAAAAAAAAAGAAAGAAAGCGAGTGTAATAGTTTAGTTGGAAAAACCAAAATCATTGTAACTTTACTACTGTTGCTTTAAACAAAAAAGTGTTGTGAAAAATGTTGCGAATGTCAAACTTTTTTTTTTACAATATATTTATTTTTAGTTGTGATTGGTTTCGGTATGATATTTTTTTTAATATTTTTTTTAGCTTATAAAAAATTAACACTTCAAAAATTGTGAAATTATTGTGGCAATTTGTTGTGATAATATTTTAACAGCTAATATGGAGACAAAAAAGTAAAAAAGCGTGTTCTTAGAAGATATTAAAGAAGAAAAAAAAAAAAAAAAAAGGCGAGTGAAAAGTTTGGTTGAATAAACCAAAATCACTATAGTTGAGCGCATAGGCTCTTTTTATATAGTTAACAGATAGAAGTTGATTACCCAAAAAAAAAATAGATAGAAGTTATAACATTTAATGCCTATTTGGCACTTTTTATTAAATGGCAAAATTTCCTATAGTATCACTTATATATATATATTTGACGCAAGGATTGGAACGGAAAATAAGGTCACGTCGATGGTCAGTCTTTTTATGAATTCTTATTATCAACCTAAAAATTTCATGTGTACGTCAAGGTACACCACACCTAGAAGTTTCCAATAGCCAAAAACATAATTTCTGTTCAACTTTCTTTGTCCAAAACAAGAATAAAAAGAAGACCTAGAACTTAGAAGTAAGTTTCAAAGTCAAGTCTTAATGGTCAGCTAAGTTGTATCTTAGTTTGGGCCAAACTAGGTGGGAGTTCACCTAACATTTTCCTATACTATTTCACTGTCCAACTCTCCACTTTGACCAACCATTTACATTCCTTTTGTCTCATTAGTAAATTTGATATGGTTAATGGGGCTTTCACTACTCTTTTGCCTCTTGTTTCTCGTGCATTCTCAACTTACTCCATCATCATCTTTCTCCTATTCTTTTAAGTTTTAACACCGCTGTGCTCTCAAGACCAAAGTCAGCATTTCTCCGATTTAAGCAATTGTTTTCTTTTTTGAGAAATGCTAATAGATGCATTTAGAGCAATAATTAGTAATTCATTTTAAAAAAATTTATAAGAAAAAAAAAAGTAATTAATATTTTAACAGCTTTTTCTTTTTCTCATAAAAGTAGTGTCAAAATTTTTTTTAAATATATTATTAATCATTGTCCTAAGAGCACTCGTTAACATGACCATTCTTTTTTAAAATATGCTTCAATCTATTGTGATTATTCTTATCCAAAGATAAAAACTTGGAAGGAAGGCATTGATTGCTACACATAGGGGGGTGTCACCTGTGATAATGAGAGGGGGGATGTGATTGGTCTTGACCTCAGTTGTAAAAACTCATGTAGTCCATGTGGCAAAAGCTGATATGTCACATAACAAACACAACAGCAACAAACTGGGCAAAGGGATTAGCAATTAAAATAGCATATAATATTTTGGGTTTAGTGATGAGACCCTTCTTGTTCTTCAACTCACAATCTCATAGTTATGGTAGTTCTTAAAGGGAATTAGGCCTCCAATAATTCTTTCGAGAGAATCAACCTCCTAATTAGAATCTCAGTGAAAAACTAAATAATTGCATTACTTTTTCGATACCATCAAATTACAATGAGATCAACCTTTATACTTCGTTGTAATAGTCTAATAGACTTGCTTAACTAACAATCTTGAGTATTCACAGAATTACAGCTGGACTTGACAGTTGAGATAACAGTACTACCTAATTAAGCCAAGTAAGCCAAGCCTAACTAACTAACAATGTACAAGTAAACTAATGCATCTAGTTATACAACTTGCATATATCCAGTAGCCTAACATTCAGTATCATAATTTTTTAACAATTACAATTTGAGGTTTACAAATTTTACTACTAATATTAGGTATTGATTGATAGCCTTGTTTTTCACACAAATTTCATCACACTTTATCTCTCATATTTCCATGTCCTTCCATTCTAGAACCTATCATCATGGACAAACCAACTATAATAAAATAAAGTAAATATTAACCTGAAATTTTATAGTTCACAGTTAGAGCACTCTCATCAGGTCTCTCAAATGTGCCAAATGCTAAAAATTTGGCACATTTGACACATCAAACACAAAAATGAAGGCTCATCAGGAATGTTAAATGTTACAAAAATTTGGAACGTGCTACAGTACGCTCTCATATTTGAGAGCGTACGGACAAAAATGGCATTTGTGTTTAATATTTTTTTATTCTCTTTTCTCTCTCCTCTCTCCTCACTTTCTTCTTTTCTCTGTCTCTTCGTCACTCTCTATCTCTTCCCTATCAGTCCTCCCGGCTCAAAATCTCTCTCATCCTTGCTCAAGATCTCTCGCCGCCTCACCTCGCCGTCAACCTCCACAGCCCTCGTCGCCGACCTCCACAGCCTTTGCCGCCGACCTTTAGAGCTCTTAATCGGGTCATGGGTGTGACATTTGGGATGGGTTTCTCTGTGTGGGTTTTGGGTTATTGATTGGTCGGTTGGGTTGGGATTTTGGGCCGGTGGTGGTGTCGTGGTTGTGGCGGTGGTTGGTTGAGTTTTGGGCCGGCGATATTTGTGGCTGTAGTGGGCGGCGGTGTTTGTGGCTGTAGTGGGTTTCGATGTGTGGATTTTGGGTCATTGGTTGATCGATTTTTCTTTTCTTTTTTGTTGAGGTTTTTGGATTTGGATTTGGAATTTTTATGGAGATCCAGTGATTGTGATTGTTGTTTGTGGAGGTTGATTTGCCGTTGGTGGTGATTTGCCGTTGCCGTTGCCGTTGGTGGTTTGTGGAGGTTGATGGTTTGTTGAAGATTTTGATTTTCTTTTTCTTTTTCTTTTCTTTTTTGTTGAGATTTTTGGATTTGGATTTGGAATTTTTATGGAGATCCAGTGATTCTGATTGTTGTTTGTGGATGTTGATTTGCCGTTGGTGGTGATTTGCCGTTGCCGTTGCCGTTGGTGGTTTGTGGAGGTTGATTGTGATTGTAGTTTAATGTGATGAAATTTGTTTAATATTATTTAATGGGTTGGATATATTATTTTAATATATAGAATGGAAGTATAGAACATCTGATAAATGACATGTTGTAAAATGGTGTGTTAAAATGATAAAGTAGGTTTTTGGTGTTGTAAAATGACATTTTTTATGAGAGAGCTGATAAGAATGCTCTTAACAAAATTACAACAATGCCAAAAAAAATGAAAAAAAAAAAATTTTCTATTAACAAATGTAACTCACTCATACACATCAAATAATAACTTTTAAGGAGAATTCCTGTTAGAGAAATCCAAATTTGAATATTCAAAAAAATAATAACTTTGAAACCCAAATAGAGAAATCCTGCTATTAGTAGTAAAGATTAGGAAGTGAAGTCCAAAATTTGAATATTCAGAGAGTATAAAATATCCACACATTTTAGACTGCATTCTATACTTTAGCCTTTCTTTTTTTGTTTGCGGAATTAATGGTCAAATATGTTGCATTAAAGTTTGATCCATACCAAAATGATGGTGGTTTGTTGTTCAGTAATCTACGTTACGATGACGGCAAATGAAAAAAAAAAAAAAGAAATCGCATCCATTTGGATTTTTTTTCCATTCACATACCAAGCAATGGGAGTTCGCCTAACATTTTCCCATATCATAAATATTCACCATCCACCTTCCCACTTTGAACAACCATATACATCCCTATGGTCTCATTAGTAAAGATGAGATGGTTAATATGGCTTGCACGACTATTCTGTCTCTTGTTGCTCTCCCATTCTCAACATACTTCATCATCTTCTTTCACCTCTTCTTCAGCACTATTGTGCTCCCAAGACCAGAGCTCTGCGCTGCTCCGATTTAAGCAATCGTTTTCGTTTTCGGATGCTGCTTCGTTGGCTTGTGATTATTCTCATCCAAAGATGGAGGCTTGGAAGGAGGGAGCTGATTGCTGCTCTTGGGATGGGGTCACTTGTAATAGGCTTACGGGGGACGTGATTGGCCTTGATCTCAGTTGTAGCTGGCTCCATGGCACCATCCCATCCAATAGTACCCTCTTTCTTCTCCCTCAATTGCAATGGCTCAACCTCGCTTTCAATGACTTCAATAATTCATTGATTTTATCTGGATTTGGTAAATTTGCTAAGTTGAGATATCTTAACCTTTCTTACTCCAAGTTTGATGGCCAATTCCCATTTGAATTATCCCACCCCTCCCAATTGGCATCACTAGATCTCTCTGGTAACAAATGGGTTCATCCTGAAAAATCTGTTCTGAAGACCATTTTTCAAAACCTAACCAAGCTGACGGAACTTCATCTTGATTTTGTTAACATGTCCTCTATTTCAGTTAGTTCTTTCATAAATTTGTCTTCTTCTTTGACATCTCTTACTCTTAGCAATTGTGGATTGCAAGGGAAGTTACCAGTAAACATTTTCCTCCTACCAAACCTACGTGAGCTCCGTCTAGATGAGAATTCCAAACTCACAGGATTTTTTCCAATGGCAAACTGGACCATTCCACTAAGATTCTTGAATATCTCTATGACGGCTTTTTCAGGAGAATTGCCTAAATTAACTGGCAATCTAAAATTCTTGAGGCATTTAGGATTGTCTCAATGTAATTTTACAGGGTCAATACCTGCCTCACTTGGTAACCTTGCACAACTCACTCATTTGGATTTAGCATTAAACCATTTCAGTGGTGAGATTCCAACCTCACTTTCAAATCTTAAGGACCTCTCCTGTATGTTTCTACATCAAAACAATCTCAATGGTAAAATCGTATCATCTCTTTTTAGTAGACAGTGCATATTCCTTGGAAATATTTTGAATACCAACTAAGAAAATTTTTACAGGATCATTACCAGAGTCGTTTGGGAATCTCACCAAGGTTACTCAAATTTTCCTCAAATCTAACAAATTCACCGGACAAATTCCATTGTCACTTTCAAATTTGGAGGATCTCAGTTTTGTTGACCTCAGTTACAATAATTTTGGAGGTGAAATTCCCAATTTTTTGAGCAACCTCACAAAACTCACTGAAGTTTACTTGTCTTATAACCAACTCACTAGTCAAATTGGTGAATTCCAACCTAGCAATTCACTACAAATTCTTAGATTGGAAAATAACCAGATCCATGGCGCTATTCCAAAATCACTCTCTAATCTTGTGAATCTTATAGAGCTTGATATTTCATCCAATAACTTGAGTGGCATTGTGGAATTCAATACGTCCACAGAGCTCAAAAAACTTCGAGATCTTGATCTTTCATTTAACAGTCTATTATTGAGCATCAAAAGTAAGTTTAACTGTACTTTCCCAGCTCTGAAATATGTGAATTTAGTTTCGTGCAATATAACTGAATTCCCAAATTTCTTAATATCATCCGAAAAATTAGAATACTTAGACCTATCTAATAATAGGATCTATGGCCGAATTCCGAATTGGATGTTTGAAATTGGGGAGAATTTGAGTTACCTATATCTATCACATAACTTTGTAACAAGTATAGACCTACTTCCATGGAAGAGTCTAATACATCTTGACCTTCGTGCCAATCTACTGCAAGGAAAGTTTCCTGTTCTACCATCTTCTATGCAAATCTTTTTAATCTCGGACAATAACTTGACTGGTGGTATCTCATCTATGATTTGTAATGTAAGTTCCCTTAGACTCTTGGATATTTCTCTTAACAGTTTGGATGGTACGGTTCCACAATGTTTGGGAAACTTTAGTAAATTTATCTCAGTGATGGATTTTCGGATGAATAACTTCCGTGGTGCCATCCCTGATACATTTGCAAAGGCTATTTGGTTGATATCACTTGTCTTAAATGGTAATCAGTTTGAAGGGATATTACCAAAATCTTTGGTCAACTGTACAAAACTAGAAATTCTAGACTTTGGAAACAATGAGATAAATGATTTCTTTCCCTATTGGTTGGAAACTCTTCCAGAGCTAAAGGTTCTTATCTTGAAATCCAATAGATTTCATGGTCCTATAGGAAATCATAAGACTAGTAGAAAGATCTTCTCCAAACTACGAATTCTTGACCTCTCTCACAATGAGTTTATTGGTGTTTTACCAAGAAATTACTTTCACAACTTGAATGCTATGATGAGTAATGATGAAGGTAAAAAAAAGCTATATATGGGGGAAAATAAACTTTGTACACATTCAGTGATGGTAACAATGAAAGGGTTGGAAATTAAGCTCCAAAAAATCCTAACCATTTTCACAATGATTGATTTATCATGTAACAAATTTGAAGGAGCGATTCCAAAAGTACTTGGAAGGCTTAAGATTCTTCGATTGCTCAACCTTTCCCATAATAGCCTAACTGGCCATATCCCATCATCATTGGCAAATTTATTAGTACTTGAATCCTTAGACCTTTCTTCAAATAGGCTCATAGGAGTAATTCCTATGCAATTGACAAGTCTAACATTTTTGGCCATGTTAAATCTTTCACAAAACCAGCATACAGGACCCATACCTCAAGGCAAACAATTTGCTACATTTGAAAACAATTCATATAATGGGAACATGGGATTGTGTGGATTTCCTTTGTCAATTAAATGTGGCACTAATGAGCTTACACCACCAACACAACCATCAATAGTCCAACAAGACTAAGATTCATTATTTGAAAGTGGATTTGGTTGGAAGGCTGTGTTAATCGGCTATGGATGTGGATTGTTGTTTGGATTAGCTATGAGATATGTTGTGTTTAAAATAAGAAAACCTAAATGGTTAGTAACATTCATTGAAGGAGAAAAAAATGACAAGAAGAGAATGTCTAATAATCAAAGACCTAGACAACGAAGAAATTAATGCATTTATGGGGTGCTCTCAGGTGAGTTTTTCAAAATTATCTTAGATTAATTTTTATTATGATTTTACATGAATTTTTCATAGACTATATAAGCAGTTTGTAATGTATATTCTTTTTTTTCTTTCTTTTTTCTCTTTTTTTGTGTCGCATGCAACGTATTGTAGAAAGTGATGAGGACCCTCTTCTATACTAAGAGTTTGATGAAGATTACGAGCCTTTGTCTTGCAGAAGCAGAGCATTAGAATGGTGTATGTTGTGGAGTGAATCACGCTTGTTCTTGTGAATTGTTGTTTCTTTTCTTTTCTTTTTTTCCTTCTTCCTAGAATAATCATATTTGAAGTTTCTGTTTTGTATATTGTGCATTATATTGTTTTTATTTTCTTCCTAGAATAATCATATTCATAGTTTATGTTTGTATATTTGAGGGTATTTTATGTTGTTGTTTGTTTGTTTTGAGATTGTACGGCATTTAGGCTTAATTTTGTGGTTGGTCTAGTGCTTAATTGGAATTTCATTTTATGTATCTTATGTTTGAGAGTATTATGTAAGTGTTATTTTTTAAAAAACTTGTATGTTGGACTAAGTTCGAAGGATGGCCTTGTGTTCAGTTGTATTTCTAATCTATTTCTTTTTCTTTTTTTACGTTCAATAAAAAATGCCGATATGGAATATTTCTACTGGCAAATCATACAAAAGAATTTTGAATTTGAGAAGGAAAACTACATTTAATGGATTTTACTTTTTACTAACCGTGTGGTTGGGAGTTCTTGCAAATTAAACTTTGCAACTCAAAGCTTTCAACCATAGATGTCCTTGGTCAAAGCCATAGATGTCCTCTACTTTTAATCTTTGTGCAAGTAATTTTTACACGTGGAGAGTGAATTATTATATAGTATCTCTGTGAGAGCTGAGAATTCTAACTTTTATATTTTGCATTGCATGCATTTTCATTAGACACTCGGCCAACCGAGGTCATACAAAATGTCTTGGTAGACACTTAGTCAATTGAGATTCTCAGACATGTTTAAAACATGTATTTGAACGATTTGGTCTTAATTTGCTTTCACTTGGTCATCTGAAACTAAACCCTTACTCTTCCACACTCTATCAAATTTCAGTTAAACCAAAACTTTTGATTCCAACATCTTTCACTTATCAATTCAAGGTGATCTCATAATATTTTATTGTATTTAGATCATAAAATCATGTAGACTCATATCTAAGTTTAGGAATTGGGGTTTTTACAAGTTTTGATATTGAGCTCAAGTTTTTTTATTTATTTATTTATTTTTTTAATTTCTTTTTGTCAAATGTTTTGTACATAATGGGGTTGTTCCCCTTTGGTTTTAAATTTCTTTTTGGACATATTTATGGGTAATCTTTCACTTTATCCCTGGTTGTTTTCATATTGCACTCCATGTTTTCAACAAAATGTGAGTGACATTTTATTGTGTAACGTGTGCCGATCCACTTTGTATTTGTTTCTTATTTCCTTTATGATCATGGCTTCTAAGGGGCCTCGAACTAGTTCCTCTTCCTTTTGTTTTGATAAGAATAAATTTAGGAGTGAGGACTGCTAAATCGTTTCATGAATGTCACAATCATCTCCATATGCACCCCAAGAGACCTATTGACTTTATTTCTTTATTGCGCTCCTCTACTTTCTCTTAGATACAACATGAAGCTAAGATTCCAATAGAAATTTTATTCATCATAAGCTTGTGCCCATTGAAGTAGAATAACACAATGATATAGACCAATAAGATTAAACCTAAATCTAATTGACTAGGGCTAAAGGCCAATTATTAAATTATGAAAATTATATTGACTCAAAGACATTAACTAACCTATAAAAAATTAAATAAAATACTAATATGGAATCTATATATTACTAAAAGCTGAAGCGTAGCATTTAATGTTGCTACGCTCACGTTGAGCCACATCAGCCGCCACGTCATCATTTTTTGTTTTCAATTTTTCTTATATATTTTTTTAAACATTTTCTCATTTAAGGTGACTTAATTATTTAAAAATTAAAATATCTTTTAACCATTATTTTTATTATTAATTTTCCAAAACTCTCATTTCCTTTTACTTCTTCATCTCCCCACTACTTTCTACTTTAATATCATTCTTTCTCTACCTTTTTATCTTCCTTTATTTTGACTCTTCTTATTCTCAATATCTTACTATAAATTTGACATTTTCTTTTTCATTCTATGCATAGTTTTCTCACACAAAAAAAGTTACTTCTCTCTCTCTCTCTCAATTTGTTTTTCATTTTTTGTTTGATATTTTTTTATTGCATCAATTCTTTAGGTTGATGAATTTTTGTGTTAATTAGAATTTTACTTTGAGTTGATGTAATTTAGTTTTGTGTTTTAAGTTGTTATCTTCTATATTCTCTTTGATTAAATATTATCCTACTGCATTATATATATAGTGTATAATAATATATTGTTATTATATTACATAGAATGACTTGGATAATTTGATGTTTATTACTATTGAGAATGAACTTTTTGAATCAAGTCTAAAAAAATATGAACTACTATATATCATTTAGATAAAACTTTTATCATAGATACATTAATACTTTTTTTGCCACAAATTTAAATCACGCAAGCTTAATAATTTTCTATTATGTGTTAGCATTGTCTCTACTTCTTCTTCTTCTTCTTCTCAAAAATATTATGTATCATCTTTAAAGGATGCCAACAATATTGATCTTATGGCAAAAGTTACATAAAATATTGAGAAAAAATGTTTTATATTACAATCTACTAAAATGTTTTTTAAATATTTAAATCTTTCTATTTTTCATATCACTGACGTGTTTTACAATTATCACATGTGTTAACTTAAGTCTTAATATCCTTAAGTTGTTTCGGCAAAAAGAAAAAAAAAAGTTGTCACAAAAGAGGAGTTTGTGTTAAGTTTTTTGCAAAATGAAAGTAAATAGTGAAATAATGATTCATGAATTAAAAAAAAAAATTATCTATACATATTTATCTTGTGATGTTGTAACTTTACATATAATTTTGCATTTATATGTTCATTTACTTTAATTTAGATGTTTATAACTTGATAATGAAATCTATAAACAAGGTAAGTAAAACAATCATATTTCTACCATTCAAAAAGTCACAATTTCTTTTTTATGAAAAATGCATTTTACATTTCCTTGGAATTATTTTTAAATTTTTTTTTATAAAACCTTTGATATGCTACTAACCTAACCACTTCATACATTAAAAATATTTAAGGCTCATTATTATTTCCATTAATATATTATGGATATCTTAATTGATTGAGACCAAACTAGAGAAATGCCTTTCATATTTTCTTGAAAATTCAGAAGGAAAAAAACTTTTGACATACCACTAACGTAACTATATCTATAACTATTTAAGCCATCCATGATATCTATTTTTTATTGATAACCATAAAATTTACAACTAGCAAGTGAACATACAAAGTAATAAAGAATAAATGAAGGAAGAAAAAATAAATGAAATCAAACGTCAATTAATAACCGTTATTTGGAAAATAAAAAGGTGGTCTAGAGGAATAAGAAATAAATAAAGATGGCTATACAAAGGACATTGAAAACTTTATAGTGCAATAAAATCAACCATTACATTTACTTAATTAAATCAATAATTAACAATTAAATATTATAATACAAAATTTAAACTTAAGACTAATCAAACTCTAACTAGGGAGCCGTGGGTTCCAGTTAGCTCAACTAGTAAAGTCTCTAATGGTTGTATAAGAGATCTGGGGTTCAATCCCCGCCTACACCAAAAACTGATTGGTGTCTTGGTCTGATAATAAAGAGCAATTATCAGGAGCGGACGCCATAGGTTGAAACTCTCTCAAAAAAAAAAAAAAAACTCTAACTAGGGAAATTATATAAAAATAAATAAATATATATATATATATATAATCATAATCTTCATACACAATAAATAGTTTTACCTCTTATTTAATGTTTATGTTATGCAAATCATCAACCAATAAATATATGATAATGGAAAAAATGTTATAGACAAGATTATGAAAAATATGATGAAATTTTTTTTTTTTTAACTCTTTATATAAAGTCTAGGGACTAAAATAATATTTTATCTAAAAAATTAACACGCGCAACGCGCGGGTCTGCGACTAGTTAGCTAATAAGACCAAATATAAAATCCAAAGGACCAATAGTAAAAACATAATAATAAAAAAATAAAATCAAAACAGAAAAATCGGTTATTTTGGCATTTTTAAAATTGATGAAGGACAATCAACGCTGAAATATTTTTGCAAAAAAATTGACAAAAAAAGAGAGGCTAAATTATAAATTGCATCTTCTAATTTTGTCTAAAAATCAATTTAGTTTTGTAATTTCAATTTCATTTAATTAAGTTCTCTAACTTTTGAATTTATTTAATTTATTCAATTCAGTTATTTTGTAAACTTCCATTAGTAGGGTTACCGATAAATGTAACCCTTTATCTTTGAAATTCTAAAACTAAAAATAATAAAATAAAAAGGCAACCATTAGGAAGAACATTTAGATTTCCAAAAATTTAAATCAATACAATTTTTATACAAATTCAACAAAATACTCATTCAAATATGAAGACAACCAAAAAATTCATCACTTCTGAGCAACCAAACTAAAGCCTAGATTTGTTTGGTTAAAAAACCTAGTCAGATAGAGGGCAAAGAGACTAGAGCTGTTTGGGGTGGTGGCTTGGTTTATTTGGAATCAAAGAAACAAGCTGAGACTGAATGAGAAAGGGTTGCCGAGTGATAAGCTTTTTGAAGCAACAAGAATATATCTCTCGGATTTTCAATCAAAAATCCAAGAGACCAAAGTGCAGCAGCCAAAGGAAATTATAAAATGGAGACCTCCAGGGGATGGAATGTATAAAACTAATTATGATGGTGCTTTGTTTGCCGAGTCGGAGGAAGCAAGGATAGGGGTTATAGTTAGAGATGGTAAGGGGGATGTGATTGCTGCCTTAGCTGAAAAAATACCTTACCCGAGTTCTGTGGAGGTGCTGGAAGCATTAGCTACAAGAAGAGCAGCAAAATTTGTTGTGGAATTGGGCTTATCAGTTTCTGAATTTGAAGGCAATTCAGAGGTGGTTTGGAGGGCTTTGAAGTCAGCGGAAGGGGTTCATTCATCCATTGGGGAGATTATCAAAGACACAATGTCTATTGTAGGTTCACTTAGAACTTTTTCTTTCCCTCATAATAGGCGGCAAGTTAATTGTGAAGCCCATGCTTTAGCCAAGAGAGCAATTGTTTCTTTTCCTTTATTAGTCTGGATGGAGCATGTTCCAACAGACATTAGTCATGTTGTTATTTTTGATTTTCCAGCATCATAATAATAATAATACTCAGTATTGACTCTCAAAAAAAAAAAAAAAAACTCACTAATAGCATTATCAACACACAACTCTGTAGATACTCGATTTTGCACCCATGATTTAATCAAGGAAGATGACTGGAGTGACCATCCATGTACAAAAAAAAAATCATTCTTGCATCACATACATCAATTTGTTCTTGCATTACATGCATTAATTCATTCACTGCATATCATGAGGATGATCTTGACGTTCTAACGGTCGTGACGGTATGCCCCATTTCCAAATCGGACGGTTGGATCGAAAGATATCGCATAATCAAGTTTGCACGGTTAGCATGCATTGTGTAGGGTGAAACCGATCACGTGTGATTAATTGAAATTAATTTTGATTGGTTAATGATTTAAATTAATTAAATGAATTTATGTGATTGGTGGAGTATTTTTCTTAAAGTGAGATTTGTTACATGGGATTAAAAAAAAAAGCTGATAATATTTAAAGATTGTGGATAATTAGGCTTTTGGGATAATTATATTCAAAATAATTATTTTAAAAGTCATAATTATCGCTTTGGAATGAGTTTTATCATGAAAATAATTCTGAAATTCGTCCAAATACAGTCTTAGAGTTGGAAAACACCTCAAAAACGTGCTAATCAAGTAACAGATTTCAGATTCACGTTCTGAGGTACTTTTGGCCTAGTAGAACTCAATATTCGGACTAGACTATTTCTGACAAAGTTGTAGAGAACCAAAATTTTCCCTTCAGCTATCAAAATTTCATCTTAATCCAAATTTTGAGTAAAGAGATATGATCAAAATACGAATCTCTTTTTTTAGGGTTTTTCCATACGTTTTTTTGCATTCCAACTTCTATAAATAGAGGAGTCATCTCATAATTCAGCACACTTTTTCACCCTCTAGAGAGAAACACTTTTTTCTACACTCTGAGAGGCATATGTGTGTTGCTGCTTAAATCAAGGTTTTTAGGTTTCAAAGAGAATTGAACAAATTTCTTTGAACCCTAGAACATCCTCTCAAGAACAAGGAGTGCTCATGCAAGAGGTTGTTTTCAATCACCCTATTCTCTTTTATTTTTCATGTTTATGATGATGCATGTTTTCCTTTATCCATAACATGAATTGTTAATCATTGTCTTGTTAAAGCATGATCTTGATTTTGTTTATGAAATTGTTATGATCTCTTTCTTAGCTAGTTCCAATAATTTGCATATAATCGATGCTTTTTCTTGAAATTAAAAACAGATGTACATATTTCTTAGATGTAGATCTGAATTTTTCTTAAAACAAAAACAGATTTACATCTTTCTTAGATGTAGATCTGAATTGTTCTCAAAATAAAAACAGATCTACATCTTTCTTAGATGTAGATCTGAATTTTTCTTAATCAAAAACGGATATGCATCTTCATTAGATGTAAATCTGAATTTTTCTTATATAAAAAACTAATTTGTATCTTTCATAGATATAAATCTGATTTTTTTAACATGTACAGATTTTTGAAATAAAGAAAAAGATTAAACATGATTGTGTTTGTGTGTGTTTTATTTAATTCATGTTGCATAAATTTAAATTATGAGTGAAACTTTCTTCTTAAACAATCTTTTTCATTCTTTTAAAACATATAAAAAAACGGATCTGGTTTTTCTATTATCAAAAACCCCTTTTTTATCATCACAAAGCATATCTGAATTTTTATCTCCAGAAACCACTTTTTGTAGATACTACAAAACATATTTGATATTTTGACAAATCAAAATCAATTTTTTTTACCAACCAAGACAAATCTGAATTTTTAGACAAAAGAAGAGACTTCATTCATAAATAAATTTGTGTGATTTGATCTTTGTTTCACATGTTCAACATGTCATTCATGATATGCATATAAAGGTACATTGGTCACAAGAGTCTAGAAGACCAAACTTTGTCTGGGCAGAATGGGTGCCTAACACCTTCCCATTCTGTAACCTAACCCCCGGATCTAGGTTTTTGGTTAAGTAGATCTAGTCTTGTCTTTACATTTTATTTTAGGTAGATTGTTACTAGGACAAAAAAGCCATGTATTTTGGTAGTTTGTAAATAGGACCCAAAGCCATGTAACGTTCAAACTTTCAAACTTATATTTTTTACTTAATCAATGATAGAGGAATAATTCAGACATGTATTATATCTTTTTTAGTTTTTCTTATTTTTTTTACATAAAAAATAAGTGGTGACTCCATACCACTTACCCAAAAAGAAAAGTGCCCTAAATGGTACCCGAATCTCTTTTTTGAGGAACATTCTCTTTTGACGAGGTCTCTCACAGTGGCGACTCCACTGGGGATGTCGAGGGCTAAGTTTCGTATTAGATTTAAGTGACCAAATATGTACCCTTGTTTTGCATGGTCTTGCATGATATTGTTGTTTGTTTGTTTATTTATATTTGTTGACATGTTGTATGATATTTTGTTGTATGTATTGTTTGTTAAAATCTTTCCCTAATTGTCATAGTGTGTGCCATCTAAACAATATGTATGCACCCCTTTTCAACAATTTGTGGTGGTAGTAACCATGGATCACTGGTCTTCATCAGATTCGGGTACCCAGTGGTGAACTCACCAACTCATAGCCCAAGTCACTGGATCATTTCCAGTTGACTGTAATGGACAAACCATGTCGTTCAGACCAACGTAATGTTCATTACATTACAAGTTGGGAGGTGTAACGTCCTAGCTATGGGAAACAATGAAACAACAAACCCACCCTATAACGTAATGACTTAGAAGCCACCCTTAGGTCAATCCTGGTTAAAATTGCATTGCACGTTGTGTGTGTTTGTTTTGCTTGGTTGTTTGATGCAGATGGTGACCTAGCTTTAATTGACCCAAAAGAGCCTGTTCTAAAGAGAGAGAGAGAGAGAGAGAGAGAGAAAGGGAAAGAAAGAGAAAGAGGGGAGAATCTAGTCCAGATCTGAAGGAAGGCTACAAAGAGAACTAAAGTCTGACACTCAAGCTAGTAACTCCAGTTCCAAGCCCATCACGATACTAAAGCCCGTGCGCATAGAGGACACTCCATTGCTGCAACATCACAATCTCATGTTTGACTTGGGAGATACTTCAAACCCCAACCAAACAACCCAATACCCACAAATGGGGGGAGATACTTCAAACCCCAATCAAGCAACCTAACACCAACAAACGGGGGGAGACACTTCAAACCCAATCAAGCAACCCAATACCTACAAATGGGGGGAGACACTTCAAACTCCAGTCAAATAACCCAACATCTGCAAATGGGGGGAGACACTTCAAACCCAAAGATACCGATCCTAATGACTCGACAAAAATTACCCACATTACAAAGGGGGGAGACACTTCAAACCCCCACATTTGGAAATAGACAACCCAAAGCCAAAGTTCACCGAGATTTCAACCTTTTGGATTATAAGTTCAAGCCCATTAAGTCCAAGGAACGTTGAACCCTAATGAGCCAAGAAATAATTGAAGATGTTCTCAACTCCATCTT
Organism: Quercus suber; assembly: GCF_002906115.3. Classification (NCBI taxonomy): domain Eukaryota; kingdom Viridiplantae; phylum Streptophyta; class Magnoliopsida; order Fagales; family Fagaceae; genus Quercus; species Quercus suber. Next base: position 114,322 of record NW_027070034.1, read on the forward strand.
GGAAGGTCAAAAGAGGGTAAATGAAGAGTTAGCCCAAATCTCCTGGATAGCCAACTCTACATTACAAGTCAACTTAGCCAATCAATCTATGCTCTCTACCTTGTGCAAGGATAATTCACCAGAACCCAAAGAGATTCCACACTTCCAATTTCTAAAGAAAAGAGCGAGGGATTTCAATGAGTTGTCTTTCCAACTATCCTCACCAATCAACAAGAACATGGACTCAATCCACGAGGAGGTAGAGCCTTGCCACATTAGTAACAGTGCAGTTAAGTCATCAACTGTCAATCCCAGGCTTCGAAGAAAGTTCAATGAACTCCACATGCCTATGAGCCAATTGTTTGGAAAGCTCAAACTTGAAGGGCATCTTGGCCCAGTTGAACCTCGACCTCCTCCGAGCTCACTGCCTAAAGGTTACAAATCACATGAGTTCTGCAAATATCATCAAGAACCTGGCCATCAAATAGACAAATGTATCAATTTGTGACATGCCATTCAAAATCTGATCGACCAACAAGTCATTGCTCCACCATCATCGGCCAGTCATCCTGACTCTATTTGAATTTCATTTTGGTTCTTTGGTTTTATTGTTTATTTAGGATTTGCTTTCTAGTTGGTTATTTGCTCAATAAAGTTCATGTAGTGTTTAGTGCATTTGATTAATCATGTTATTCATATATAAAAACAAAAAAAACAAAAAAAAAATTAAAAAAATTAAAAAGAAAATCAATCAAAAATAAATAATAAAAAAAGAAGAAAAGAGTAAAAAAAAATTTCCAAAAAAACAAAAAAAACAAAAAAAAAATACAAAATTTGGCACTAGGGGCATTGGGCCTTCTTGGTAACCTTTTTCTAAAAACATTTCTTTTGTTCCTTCAAAGATTCCAAATTTTTTTCAAAACCCTTCTTTTCAAGAGAATATAAGAAGATCCATTTGATAAGACTTTTTCCAAATCATCATGATTAATTGCTCTACCAATCAATTTGTTCCAAGGAGGGATTTAACTTCATTCAATACGTGTAAGGACTTCTGCTAAACATTCAAAATATGATAAGAAAATGTCCTAAAAGGAAATCAAAGAAATACATCCATTCATCCAAATTTCTTAAACCACATACACTAAATCCCAATCTCTCAAAATCTTGTCACATCATTGGAGCATTTATACTTCTATTCCAAGAACAATTCATTAAAGGAGTTTAAGTCACTGTGCTTACAAGAAAGCATCACTAGGGATAGGAGGCCGCCTTCAATAACCTTCATTATTCATTAACACTTATTACAATAATTATCCATTGCTAACCAACTTGAGCCTTTAAACAGTTAGCTTGTTTTTCAATGAACCCACTAAAAACCTAAACCTTGGGTGGGGAAATTAAGTATGCATGCTTAAATCTCAAGATGAGGAAGTGCTGACCTTATGGATCCAACACCACTTGGTAAAGTCCTCAATGAAGACAATATGAAAAGTTCAAAAGAGGAAGATTCATCAAGTTCAGAAAAGAGAGTTCATCAAAGCCAAGTAGAAAGGAAACGCATCAAGGAGAGATGAGATTTTAAGAAAGCATCAAATTGTGAGAAAAAAGAGAAGGCCATCAAGCTAGAAAAGACTTCAACCCCCCCCCCATTAGGATTGTGAGAAAAGAAACCCTACACAAATACAAAAGCCTGGCCCAAAAATTAGATTTGAAAATTCTGATTTCCCGTAACATCGATCGATCGAGAGGTGTCGAGGAGGTGTCGAGCTTTAAACCTCGATAGATAGCTAGGTATCGAGAAGCTATCGCGGGGATAGGAGCTTTCTCGATCGATCCATCAGTCAGGTGTCAAGATTGCAATAACAGTCAATTGAAGAGCTTGATAAATAGCCAGCTATCGAGAGGTGTTGAGCTATCTGTCCGCAGGTGTCAAGCTATCCATCCAGTTTTAATGAACAACTTTTCTTTACTTGTTTCTTGGTCTAATCTTCATGGCTTTAATATTAGACTTGAACAACATATTTCTTGAAATATTAAACACATCCTAGATCTACCCAATTACAAATAAAGTACGTTTTGTCAAAGGATTAGTGTAATACCCCAATTTTGATTTTATGATTATCACTGTACCTTGTCAATTTTAATATAGAGTTGAGGTATTGTATGTGTGTGCATAGTAAGATGGGAGTAGACAATTTTGTGGTGCTACAAATAGGTGAGAAAATTAAAGTTTTAGTGCATACAATTTAGTGAGGCAATTAAAATAAATAAAAAGAAAAGAAAAAGATGTTCTATGGGCCTCTTGGAGACTAAAGAGATAAGCCTAAGTGGATTTAAACTCCAGCCCACTACCCCACCAAGCCCACATTTCTGATGTGTTAAAATATAAGTTGGAGGAAAAGATAATTAGGGTTTGGGTTAAGAAGGGTTTCATCACTAAGGAGGCTAGGGTTTCATCACTAAGGAGGCTAGAAGGTGTATTTTTCCTTGGAGTTAATTGAAGAGGCAACTGATTGTTCAAGTATGATTTCTCTCCATACATATATAAGGCTTATTTTAGAGGCCGTCATATAAGAGAATACAAGGAGAACATATGCAAAAGGTGACCGATGCCTTATTCTCTCTGAAAGAAACTACTGCGTCTTTGCGCCTTAGGGTTTTGTAACCAAGTGCATCTTAATCTTCATTATTGATTAAGTGATGAACTTTGTAGCCAACATCTTCTTCTAGTTGGAGATTGAGTGAGTCACGTATTGGGATTCGTGCAAAGAAGTTAGTCACGTACTGGGACCCGTGCAACAAAAAGGGTGGTGTTCATATATTGAAGAGTTTAAAGGTTCTGAAGCTGTAGAAGGTTTCTGCTGTGAGTTCATCTACAGGGATTATAGAGTTTAAGGACAAAGGTTTTGTACTAGATCTGAAACTTCTCTTTACTATAGTGGATTGCTTTTTGGGAAGGTTTCCCCCCAAGTTTTTTACTGTGAAACTAGTTGGTTTCATTGGTTTTCCTGGGTCATCATATCTTATCTTATTTATTATTTCCGCTGCATGATTTTGACATGATATTGATATTTGTTTGTTCTTAACAAGTTTTATTCATAATAAATCTAATTAACAATTTGAGTTTAAAACTTGTTAATTCTATCAGCTGGGGTCTAAATTTCCTAACATAACTGAAAAGAACATAGAACTATACCACCATTAAGTCCATATTCAGATGAGATTCAGACATTGAAAGGGATAGCACAAACCAAAAAAAAGAAAACAACCTATCAACAATAGTTATGCCTAACACATTATGACAGTAAGCACAACAACTTAATCAAAAACACTCTAGGGCACATTCCTAATTACAGACTTCAACATGCAATAATCAGCTGTATTGAAGTAGTATATACCACATAAAAAAATATGTCTATGAGACATTTCTTGATGAGTATGAGATGTTTAAACCAACACAGAGCAGATAATATCCTTAAAGCAGAAGCAACACACATGATATCAATAGTCAATAGTAACTATAAAGTAATAAAATGTAACTCAACCAATTTGAACCGACAATAGTCACAAACAGAGTAAGTCACAGTAAACCCAAACAAATAGTATATGACAATGAGACATATTAACATGGGTATGAGATTTGCCAACCAACACAGATCAATGCACAAACTTTAACAATGAAACTAAAACATGATAACAACCATATTTAGTATCCTAGAAACAAGATCAACCAAACCCAAACACCCAAACTCACAAATATGAACCCAACCCATATCCGAAACTACAGATATCACAAATCAGAACCACAACTCATAGATTCAAGAAAATAAAGCTTAAAACATGAAATATGTAGTGATAAAGAGAAAGCCCATACCTTTTTCTTGAAGATTTGAGGTTGAAATGATGTAAAACTGAAGGTTTTTCAAGAGTGACACGGTGAGATTGAGAGAGAGTTGAAATGGGGAAGACAATGAACAGTCACAAAAGTTCGAGGGAAAACTGAAAAGTTTTGAAAACTGCCCTTAAAACGCAAAACACGCGATTTTCGCAACTGAGTCAAGTCGCATGCAAGTCACTAAGGCCAGCCGCCAGAACACTTAAAAACAAAAATTTGAAAAATTTTCTAAGTGTTTTTTGTGACTGGAAGGTCTACCAGCAAGAAAGTTGCGAGGTAAGCTGTGAAAATCTCAGTGTACCCCTTGCGACTAGACTTTCTACTCGCGAACAAGTCACCACACTGAGCCGTGAGAAACATAAAAACTCATTTTGAAAAATATTCAAAATATTTTTCGCGACTGGGACTTTAACCCGCCAGTGAGTCGCGAAGACCTTCTGAGTAATATTCATGACTGAGGGCATGCGACTGGACTGACTCATGACTGAGTTGCCAGAACAGAGCAACACTGTTTTTAAAATTTTGGCAATTTTTATAAAAACAAAATACTTTCCAAAAGAAAACTAAAACACTCAAAAATATTTTTGTGTTTGATTAACAAAGATTGAGCATGTAAAAACATATTTAATCAAGTACAGTCACACAAATAAATACGGCATTCATTGAACATAGACATGTATGATATGTGTGGGTATCAAAAATGAAATAGTCTTTAGTTTAATGTGAAACTTCAATGATCAATTCAACCAAAGAATACATAATTAGCATTAGATAATGAGACCTATCTCAATTATAGAAATATGCATATATGACCTCCCACATAAAACTTGACAACATAACTTTGAAACTTTTCATTTGGCTCCATATACATTATATCATTTGATCTTTTTGAATCAATACATCTTATTTTAAGATCGATGCTTGAAATTTTTTATATTTCAATTTAATGAGCAAGTCTTTGGCTTTTTGGGCATCATTCATTTTATTTTTGGTCACTTTTTCTTTTCCTAGTCAAATATTAGTATATGCGACAGACTTTTGCAACTCAATATCTCTTTTCATTTGGAGATTTATATTTGGTGAGCTCTTTAAGCAAAAACAATAAAATAAAGAGTGGGAAGATATATAGGCACAAATCTATGCATGTCTCAAGATCAACAAAACCATTCACTAATCATTTATGACAAGGTTGAAGATCTATTTACAATAGTCACATAGATTTCAAGATTTCTCCCACAATGATATGAGTGCATAAGGAACAAGCTAAACTCGTAGATGCACAAAGCCATTAGTACAAAGGTACAAGGCAAAACATGCTTTGAGACAAAACTCAACAATGTCGATCAAACTTTTTGGATTTTCTACTTTTTATGTGTTTTTGGATTTTTGACACAAAAGCAAGAAAAGATTAATAAAAAACAACAATGTAAAAACATTCAAAACAATTGCAAATAAACAAACAAACACAATTTTTCAGCAAAAGCTAGACCAAAAACAAAAAGCACATAACTAAACAAAGTGCACACAACCAAACAAAGTCACAAAGCATAAGAAGTATTTGATAGGCCACAAACGTATTGACCCATTATGATTAAATTAATTAATCAATTAGTCAAGTTATTAATTAATCAATTTAACATGCAAACGTGTGATAGCACAAACAAATCACCAAAGAACTAATTATGCAGTGAAAAATAAATAACACGGTGATTTGTTTACGAATGGGAAAAATCTAACGACAAAAACCCTACCGGGTGATTTTCAAGTCACTACTCTCGAAACTTCACCATTATCACAACAAGCGGTTACAAGTAAAGGAATCCCAAGTACCTTACCAACCTACAGTTGAACCCTTACCCCAATACCCAATTGGACTTGTTTTGTAGTGACAATTTCCCTTTTTGATGCACGGCTCCCAAGAATGTGACTAACCAATTTGATGCGTGGATCCTAGTACGCGGCTTACACTTTTGACAAATCCCAATACATGAATAACTCTATAGCAACCCCTTGATTGTTGTAGTTGATTTGCAGCAGCTTCACATGGAAACACCAATAAAATCTTCAATGTTGGTGCAAGAGACTTTGCTTGGTTACAGAACCCAAAGGCATACAAGAAACGCAACAAGAACTCTTTCTTCTGTAAGAGAAGGCTAGGGTTTCAAAGAAAACCTTATGAAGCTCTCTAGGGTTAGGTTTTTCTTTTCCCTCCTCCTTTAAATAGGAGCTTAATGGGCTCTCCTATTCCAAATAGGTTTACACAAACCTTGGGCTTTCCTAGTCCAATAAGAATTATACAAACCCATAAACAAATAGCCTTTTAGAATAAAAACATTTCTGGCTATAATTTGAAAACCCGTAAGCTCAATCGATCGAGACATCTATCGAGCTTTAATGAATCTCTACAAATCGAGATTCTGTCGAGGAGGTATCGAGACCTATAAATTGCACTTTTCTAGAGCAGTTCTTGAGTATTCTTCATGTCTCAAATTTAACCACTTGTAATAATCATCTTAAACGTACTTAGATTTATCCAAATACAAGTAAAGTGCATTTTGTCAAAGGATATGCAAATTACATAAAAATATGTCCCAACAATCTCCCCCTTTGGCAATCCGTGACAAAACCACAAGAGTACATTGAATGTCCTAGAATACATTCTACTCAAGATTACAAAATAAATAAGCCTAGTCTAAAAGATTTGAACCTTGGAAGTTGCTGCAAGAAGAAGGTTCAGAATCTTGACTTGGCTTTAACTTGTCTTTCCTGAAAGACACTAAACAAAACACATCAAGGTACCATGTGAAAAATAATGACAAGTTAAATAAATAAGAAACATGTATATAAAGAGAGAAAAGAAACAACATATGTGAGATAAAGAGTGAAACATGTACATTATCATCAAATATAGAAACAACACATAATGTATGTAAATGGTTACAAAACTAAAAGATACACAACACAAAAATTATATCAATATCAAAGTGTATCAAACTAACTCTCCCCCTAAGTTAGTTACATCAAAAACTTTCTTCCATTTAACATGAAGTTCTCCCCCTAAATCTATTACTCCCCCTGAGGAAAGACATTCAATTCTCAAATTTCTCCCCCTTTTTGACACGATTGTCAAAGGCCATAAAAAGCCAAAAGACATGATAGGAGACAGATAGAAAACTGACAAAGAGAGAAATGAGGAGAACAAGGAACCACAGACCTACAAGAAAGAGAAAAACAAGATGCTATGGATACAAAGAGAAAAAAAAATGCAAAAAAAAAATAAAAATGAAATGCATGCAAGAGAATCTCGATTGATCGAGAGGTGTCGAGACAGGTGTCAAGAAAGAATTCATCAGACACGATTAAGGAAGCTCGATCGATCCACCAGCTGTTGAGAAGCTATCGAGGGGACATGAGCTTTCTCGATCGATCTACCAGGTGTCGAAAAGGTTTCGAGATTGTGATAAAAAAAAGCTTAAGAAGCTCAACATATAGCTAGGTATAGAGGAGGTGTCAAGCCAGCTTTTAAAAACAGTTTTTCGAGAAGAGAAAACACAGATATGAATGCAATCAGACATGCAACTCAACCAATGATCCAGTCAACATATTGAGCTCTCAAAATTATCTCTCAACAAAAATTTTAAGCACATGGATCCTCAAAAACACACAAACACACTAAACAAGTCTAACCAATTTTATATTTCAAAATTAAGTCAAGACAGTTTAGTGAGTATATATTAGTACATGTAAAACCTTGTGATGGCCAAATCACATTGTACCTGCATATGTATCAAGAATAGTAAAGAATATTGCATGTTGTGTGTGAAAAATATCGCAAGATTGCATATGTGTATACATGTTATGACGACTTGAGATATGAGAAAATCACTTTAACTCACACATAATCATAACTGTTTGATGGGAACTATCACTTTCAAGGTACTTCCTATAACTCCAACATCTCCTAAATATACACTTGCAATCATATTTAAAGCATTTTTGCTTTTTGCTTTTTATTTTCTTTGCATATTTTCTTTTATTTAGCATATCATGCATGTGAATATAAGAGAGAGAAAAGAAATACCCATTGATATTAAGCATTTGACATTGCACTTTTGCTATGCTGAAGCATACGGATGTCTTTGACACTGCATTTTTGCTATGCCGAAGCATACAGGTGTCACATTATGATTGGCGAGCAACAGTGGTGAGATGGTTATTTATGTTTTTCTCTTAGGATTTTCTAGTTCTACCCGTCAAAAAGAGTGATACGAGTGTTAAGTTCAAGAGATAACTTAATCTTACTCATCACAAACAAGAGTCACAAAGCTCACTTGCTTAGTTGTGCATAAGAATGCTCATCTAAGCTACAAATGATACAAAGCTTAGAAAACTTTATTTTAATAGCCATCCAAGGTATATAAGTACCAAAGTACACAAAACACACACTGTTTTTGTATTTTTCTGATTTTTCAAAAAAAAAATTATTTATTTTTATATGAAAAATAGAATAAACAAAACTGAAAAATAACCAAACAAAAACATGTTAAACAAAACAAAGCAATGCATAAAACTAGATGCAAATGCATGAAAGCATGATTCCAAAAACAAATAAGAAATCAAGAAAGAAAGTCCAAACTTTAGATAGAAAGAATTAAAGTAAAGGACAAACAGAAAAACAATTAAGTCTTAGGATCCTTTATCACCCACACTGCACCGAGTCCTTGGCAGTGAAGATGAAAAGACACGTGTCCTAGTATGACTACTAAAGGACATAAAGGAATTAGAATTCCCCTGAAATTGAGTTAAAAAGCTCAAAACTTTTAATAACTCACCAAGAATAGGTACAGAGCCTTTAGACAAAGGATGAGACCTATTGGACACTTGCTTATGAGGAAACAATTTGAAACAATTAGGATGAGTGTGTCTAGAAATACCACAATGGTGACAAATATGAGTATTTTTAGAGCTACTTAGCTTCCTAGAATGAGGTCTAACCTTAGAGGTTGAAAAAGACCTCAACTTAGGACAGTTTGGCATAATATGACCAACAATATGACAATGATGACAAATGGGGACAAATTCAGAATTTTTATTCAACCTAGGAGGAGTTTTAGACATAAGTTTAGAAACTTCAGCGTTAACGTTAGATTGTTTACCTTTGTCTATCCTAGCAATATTTGTCTTCAACTCTTCATTATTCCTTTTAAATGGAGGAATATAAAAATCTTTTTCTTTTGAGTTAGGCTCAACAACAAGTTTGAGACTAGTTAATTTTTTAACTTCAGTTTTAAATTCAACTAGTTGCTCTTCCAAACTCTTAATTTTGTCCACCTAAGATGAAATTTGATTTTTAAAATTCTCATTCAAATTATTGGCTTCATCCAATTTTGCAATCAAATCATCTTTTTCAAGCTTGACCTTTTTAAATTTAGCTTTTAATTTTGTAGAATATTCAAGAGATTTCATACAAAAATTATAAAGCTTGCAGTAGGCATCTTGAATATCATCATCATCATTCAACATAAGANATGTGTGATGTGTGTGGATATCATAAATGAGATAGTCCTTAGTCTAATGTGAAGCTTCAATGATCAATTCAACCAAGACATACACAATTAGCACTAGATAATGTGACTCATCTCAATTATAGAAATATGCATATATGACCTCCCACAAACAACTTGATAATCATAACTTTGAAGCTCTTCATTTGGCTTTATAAACACTACATCATTTGATCTTTTTGAAACAATATATCTCATTGAGAGATCGATGCCTGAAATTTTTGATATTTCACTTTGATGAGTTAGCCTTTGGCTTTTTGGGTGTCATACATTTATTTTTGGTCGCTTTCCCTTTTTCCTAGTCAAATACTAGTATATGCAACAAGCTTTCGATCTCAATATCTCTTTTCATTTGGAGATTTACATTTGGTGAGCTCTTTAAGTAAAAGAAATAAAATAAAATATTGGGAAGATATATAGGCATAAGTCTATGCATGTCTCAAGATCAACAAAACCATTCACTAATCATTCATGACAAGGTTGAAGATCTATTTACAGCAGTCACATAGATATCAAGATTTCTCCCACAATGATATGAGTGCATAGGAAACAAGCTAAGCTCGTAGATGCACAAAACCATTAGTACAAAGGTACAAGGCAAAACATGTTTTGAGACAAAACTCAACAATGTCAATCAAATTTTTTGGATTTTCTACTTTTTATGTGTTTTTGGATTTTTAACACAAAAGCAAGAAGAGATTGATCAAAACAGTGTAAAAACATTAAAAAAAAAAAAAAAAACAAACAAACAAACAAACAATTTTCAACACAAACAAGCAAAAAGCACACAACCAAGCATAGTCACAAAGCATACGAAGAATTGATGCATGGACATGTTGTAATGCTTATACATGAGTACCCTTCTTCACCCACATATCATGTGCATTTGGGGTGATATCCCTATAGGATTGTGTACGAGAGTTAGGACTTTCAAACCTTCTAGTGAAGCTTTCTAATCAAGTGGTGAATGCACCAATCATCTTCATCACGTCCATCACACCAGAATCACCATATTGACCTCTTGATGACTCAACAACCCAAGTCCTCTTGTCATTTCTTGGTCCTCTTGACCTTTGATCAGTTGCATTCTTCAATGCTCTAAGCTTATGACAATTCGATTTGGTGTGTCCTTGAAGTCCACAATGATGACAAAAATGGTTCATTCTCGAACCTCTTTGTGATCTTGGAAGAGATTTTCCTCTAACTTCAGGTTTGATCATTGATTGGTTACGGGGCTTGTTCAACACTTTTTGGTCAGCCACGTTCTTCTTCTTTTCATCCCTTACTTTCTTCGGTGTAGAAGCAGCCACTATAGGTTCTTTGGCTTGCACAAACTTCACTTCTTTAGTGATTTTGACAGTTGAACTACTTTCTCCAGTATATCCCAACTTGGATTTGTTTGAGAATTGTTTTTGAAAGGAAATGACATCATCTAGTTTCTTGGTGGAGACCCTCTCTACCTTGGCATTTGCTTAAACTACCTTAAGCTCAAGAAATTTTATCTTTGAGTAGGCTTCGATCAGTTCTCCATTCAGCATCTCTATCTCACACTTGGCCTCCTTATGTCGCACTAGGAGACTTCTATAGTCCTCCTTTGCCTTCTTCATCTTTTTTACGGTTGCCTTGCCCACACGTGCATATTCTTTTGTTTCTCAAGGAGTGAATTGAAGTTTTCTTGAAGGCCCCCTGTACTCTCATCTTCTTTATTCCTCTACAATTCCCATTGATTCCACATCACTATGCTCCCCAAGCTCTTGTACAAGCAAATTCAAGTCCTTTGAAGACTCAACATGAGCAATAGTCATAAAAGCGGAGTAATTTCCTTCTCCGTCACAGCTTTCCTCAAAATCAAAATTGAATGAATCCGAGTCACTAAAAGTTGTGGCATATGCCTTGCCCTTCAATTTCAAATAATTAGGACACTCTTTCTTGAAATGTCTGTGTAAGTTGCACTCGAAGCAAGTGATTCCTTCTGTAGATTGGGATTCATTTCCATCTTTCCTTTTGAATTCCTTTTTCTCCCTTCTGGAACTTTGGAATTTCCCTTTACCACCAAATTTTCCATTGTTCTTGAATTTCAAGAACTTTTGGAAATTCTTCACTAAATATGCCACATCTTTATCGACAACATCCTTATCTGATGAGTCGTAAGCTTTGACCCTTTCATCAACCATCTTAAGAGAAAGAGATTTGTTCTTCCTTTGCGTGGGTAATGACAATTCATAAGTCTGAAATGAGCCAATCAGTTCTTGGACTTTGATATCATCAAGGTCCTTACTCTCTTCAATCGCTGTCACCTTGGCACGGAATCTTTCTAGCAACGAACGAAGGATTTTTCTCACAACTTTAGAGTCCTTCGTTTTCTCCCCCAAGTTAAACTTGCCGATGACTACTTCATTCAGCTTGCTATAGAAAGAGTCAAAAGACTCGTTCTCACTGATTTTTAGCTCCTTGAAATGAGTGATCAGCATCTGTAGATTGGTATCCTTCACTTTCTTCGTTCCTTCATATGTGATCTCCAATATCTGTCATGCCTCCTTGGCAATAGAAATGTGAGATATCCTATGGAACTCTTATAGAGACACACCACAAAAAATAGCGTTAAGTGCTTTGCTTTTTGCATTAGATGCCACGAGGGTTGCCTTATCCCACGTGGATTTGGCAGCCTCCGGCCTAGTCCATCCAATATCTGCCGCATCCTAAACGGTTTCATCCATTGAACACAAAAATGCCCTCATCCTGACATTCCGAAAGGCATAGTTGCTACCATCAAAATATGGTGGCGCATTTAAAGATTGAGATTGGTCCATCTTAATACAAGGTCAAGGATCGCACTAAGGTGTTTAAACCACAAAGAGTGCACCTACTCTAATACCAATTGAATGTTCAAAAAGCGTGTAAAACACTATGAACGTTTAGACTCTCAAATTACAAATTACCAATTCAAGCTTAATATCAAACAATATACGCGCAGAAAATGAACATAAGCTTATAACAGAACTGATAAACAATCTAAACCAAATAAAATCACATCCATAGCAGAAATTAAATGGTAAAGATTAAGGGAAGAGAGATGCAAACCCAAGGACAACAAAACGATGTGTTATCGAAGAGAAAACCGAAGCCCTTGGCGTAAAATCTCTCTGCCGCCCTCGAAGGGGTCAATAATCCATTAGAAAATAAAGTTGAGATACATGGACAGTAACAGACTCTCTAAGCCTAATCTACCCGGTGTACCTAAGCCCTCCAAGCTTCTTGCTCCAACGAGGTTACGCCGAACCTTTGTCTTTTCTAGCTTACCGGATTTCGCTATAGCCTATAACATCAACTTAACCATTGGTTCCTTCCTAACTGCTTCCTAAAGCACCAAATAGCATTCTCACAGATGTGCGTATGGTGAGAAAAGAATTTGGGTAAGAACCTCTCAAGGATGTAACAATGGAGAGGGTGAGATTTGAAGAGTCTCTATGTAAAGATTGTGGATGAATCAATCTTGTTTTTCTCTACAGTTTCTCTCTCAAAATTCTCTCTGGAAGCTCTCTACATTTCGTGGGTATAAGGTTCTGTACATAATGGTGGGTGTTTGGAATGTGAAAAGTCATTTTTCCAAAACAGAGCTGGCTGGCGACTTGGCCTTGCGACTTGACTGAGCCGTGAGTTAACTGAACGGCCAGTTTGGACTTTTTGTTCTGTAGTGCTCCAGCTAGCATGACGCTTCAGCTTCTTCGCATGCTTGGCATGTGAGCATCTTCTAGCGGCTTGCAAGCCGCGAGCCACCCGCGAGATCCAGTCACGAGTCTTTGCTTCACTGCACAATCTTGAGCAATTCTTCATACTCTCTCACACACTACCCTTACATGATTTCCCCCTAAATACAGGGTTTCTAAATGCTGAATTACAAGCAAATTTGGCACAGAATAAAGCTAACAGAATGGTTGATTAAATTCAACCTTACATAAATTATGCATACAATATTTTAAATGCATATATTTTCTTGTATTGATTATGAACAGGTGGTATACCAAATATTTATGTAAAATGAGTTTTTATGATTATTTTGTAAGATTTATATAAGAAACTATTGATTTAGAATATAACATTATTGCTAAAATTGAGTTTCTTTGGAAAAAATTAAAACAAAGAACAACAAAAGATAAAATCATTTTTAATTATATTCAATCTAGAATTTAAAAGATATATTTTGTGAGGAATTTTTTTCTCATAATCATTTTTAAAAGGATTATATAGAAGATAAGTGTACACTTAAATTAATGGAGTTAATTAAATCTTTGTTAATTTACTAAAGCAATTGGTTCATATGCTTTTTTTTTTTAGCAAAATGGGGGTTCATATATATACTTGATCATAATTAAAGTTGATAAACATTATAAGTTGTAATATCTTACATGGGACATAAAATTAATTCTTACAAAATGTAATAAAATGCACCAGATATATATAGTTGAGAGATTAGTACGTGTGTGTGTCTATATATATATATATATATATATCTATCTGTGTGTGTCATTAGTTTACTTTTTTTTGGGTAGTTAACAAAGAAATTTTAAGAATAGACTTACTTTCAGTTGTTTTTTGATTTAATTAGTTTTTAACAAGAGATGCTTTACTTCTTGACTGCTATAAAACATTTTCCATTATAATGAGACTATTTAAAATATTTTATTGTGATACAAAAGGGTAAGTGCGAATAACCTAGTGGTGAATTTCCTAATATCAAAAAATCAGGATATCTATTTGAGATTGAGAAAAATGCATATTCTCTATTATGTAATCAATCCATCCAACAAAAAATAAATAAATGATATAAAAAAAATTGTAAATTTTTATATATATAAGAAACATTAATTTAGGATCTTCCAAAAGTAATCTACCTTGCTTGGTTTAACCGCAGTATGAATGCTGATTTTGTATCTCAATTGATATAAAAAATAGGATGGACTTTGATAAAAGTAAGAAAATGTTTGTTGGGGTTGTGTCGGACACCTATCCAATAAATGAAGGAAATATTCATGAAATTCTCAGATTTGTGCGATGCAAAAATAGAGAAAAATATGTGTCAAAGTAACAATCACGCAAGACAATATTTACGTGGTTTGGCAATTTGTTTATGTCCACAGAATTATAAGGATTTCACTATTCTTAGGAAAAAATAAAAAATGCAGCAATATAATTTTCTCTCTCAAAGACAACATAAAGCCCTATTCTCCAAAACAACAGTTTTTCTATCCTGCACACAAGATTCCCAATGGGCTACACAGGAATCACAATGAGCACTACGACTTGGGCCTATTGGCCCAAGCCTCCTTCCTCAATGGCAGTGACTTTGGCTTAAAAGCTTTCAGGTAAGTATCTTAAGACTTTCCTTTCAACTTTGGCATCCTCAATCTTTCTTAAAGATTGAGCTTGGCAATGACAATCTCATTGAGTCTCCCATAGAATGAGTCAAATGACTCATCTTCACTCATCTTCACTTCATGAAATCGAGTAGTGAGCATTTGCAATTTGGTGTCTTTAACCTTCTTGGTTCCTTCGTAGGTAGCTCGAGGATAGTCCATGCCTCTTTGGCAATCTTCACATGAGAGATCTTGTGAAATTCATCAGTAGAAACACCACAAAAAATTGCATTAATAGCTTTGCTATTGGCATTTGCCAAAACAAGTGCAGCCTTGTCCTATTCGAGCTTGGGTGTTGTTGGTCTCACTAACCATTCTCAACCAAATCACAAACGGTCTCATTAATAACACATAGAAAATCACACATATATACTTACCAAAACGCATAGTTACTCCCATCAAAGAAAGGAGGTACGTTGAGAGATTGAGATCTATTCATCTCAAATGGGGTCTAGGATCACGCAAGGTTAAAAAAATCCAAAAAGTGTACTCACTCTAATTCCAATTGAAAGCTCAATTAGTGTGCAAACAATAATGCTTGTTTAGACCCCCAATTTTAAATTACAGCTTAATTGTTTTTATTCTAACTTATCTAGGTGCAGAACAATAGTAAAGCGCGCGCAATAAACCAGTAACACTACTTTAAGCCATAAGCAAGTACAATATGCAATAAATGTAAAGCTTAAAGAGTAGGAAAGAGAGATGAAAACACAGGATAACATCAAGATGTGTTATCAAAGAGGAAACTGAAGTATTCGACGAAAAACCTCTCTGCGGCCCTCCAAGCCAAAATCAATCCACTAGTGAATAAGTTGGAGTACACAAATATCAAAAGACCCTCCAAGACTAATCTACCCAATGTACTTAAGCCTTCCAAGCTCCTGCTACCAACGGACTTCTTAGAGTCTTGTCATCACTAGTTATCCAGATCCCGCAATTCTATCCGATTGCATCTGTCACTCAATGGCTTCTTCCAGTGATTCTTAAATGCACCAAAACTTCTCTGAACTCTCAGGATGGGTGAGATAAGTGTTCAGGCTAAGAACCTCTTTAGGATGTATAGATGGAGAGGTGGGAGTATGTGGAAACTTTAGAGAAATGATGTAGAGGATTATGGGTAAAACAATCTCTAACTCTTAAATGTTTAGCCAGGGTTTCTCTCTTAAAAGTTTTTTCAGAAAATACCCTTTCTTCTATTTACATTTCATGGGTAATGAGGGTTTATATAGCATTGGTAAAGAATAGGAAAAGTCGCACTCCAAAAAGCAATAGGCAGTGGGTTTCCTAAGTCACTCGCGACTTGGTCTGAGTCGCAAGTCGTTTGTGAAAACCAGCCTGTCAATGACTTTTCAAATTCCAGCACAGGTTTCTCACGTGGCTTATTTCACAGGTCATCAGTCGCGAGTCAGTCATAAGTCCAATCGCGAAAACCACTTCTTCACAGATTCTTCACCAAATTCTCACACACAGCCCTCACATTAAATCCCACAAAAATACAGGGAAATAATTGAACAAAATTACAATCAAATTTGACACGGAATTAAAGCCAACAAAATACATAGTTGTAATTCACAACTTTACAAAAATACTCACAAGAAAGAGGGGAATGAAAATTTTATTAGAGTACTTCAAACTCAAAAACAAAGAGATCAGACTACTACCTTGAAAGCTCACAACAACTTTTTCTCTCACACACTTTCACATCATACCTCTATCCCATTTTATAGGGTGAAGTTACAAGAGCTGTCATTATTGTCATGACTCTTTATTTCATAACAAAAAATTCTAGAATGCGAAAGACTCAAAAACACAAATGCTATGGAATGACAATTAAAAAAAAAAAAAAAAACAGTTATGGAAAAACAAAAGACATAAATGTTATGAAATATCAAGAGGCACCTTTTGGTTTACCACTTCCAACACCTTTGAGGTTTGCTCGTTTGCTAGATCCCAAAGACCATTACTTTCATTCTAGAATTATCACCAAGGATGATACACCTGTTTGTTGTCTTGATACAAAGAGCCTTTACGACATTCTGGGGCTTGACCATGTGTTTCTCATTGTTGATGATAATAGTGCGGTTTGGCTAAACCATCAAGGCAACTTGAATATTTTGCTTTAAATTATCATAGCTAATGTGATGACACCTACAAATCTCTGGCTGAGAAGGAGATTGATGAGAGTAAGACCAACGGAGGGCTTGCACGAATTCTTGAAGTTCTTCAACAAATCCATACATTATTTTTTCATCCAAAGTTAGAGGTTGATGTTGCCTATAGAGATGTGAAAGCTTGTTGTAAGGTTGAAATTTATCACCCATCTTGTTGGCTTTATTCCGTGCCAATTTGCTTGTAATTTAGCACTTAGTAGCCCTGTATTTAGGTGGGATTATCATAAGGGTAGTGTGTGAGAAGATGTGAAGAAAAGCTCAAGTATGTACAAAGAAGCAGAGCTTCGCGGCTAGGACTCGCGGGTGGCTCGCGGCTACAAGCCGCCAAATGCATGCACGTGAGATGCACATAGGGAAGCTGAAGGGTCGCGCCAGCTGTCGCATTACAGGACAAAAGTCCTAGGCTAGCCAGGCTGTTACATCGCGATTTGAACTCGCGACTTGGACAAGCCACGAGACCAAGCCGCCAATTTACCCTGTTTGGCAAAAACTGTCTCTTTGTATTCCTTTCTCACCCCACTATATATATAGACCCTTATACCCATGATTTTAAAAGAGCTTCCAGAGAGAATTTTTGTGAGAGAAACCCTAGAGAAAAACAGGATTGTCTCATCCCCAATCTCTACCTTAGAGACTTTACAAATT
The DNA here is from genome assembly GCF_002906115.3 of Quercus suber. Taxonomy (NCBI): domain Eukaryota; kingdom Viridiplantae; phylum Streptophyta; class Magnoliopsida; order Fagales; family Fagaceae; genus Quercus; species Quercus suber. Next base: position 131,990 of record NW_027070034.1, read on the forward strand.
CCTCTACTCTCTTCCTCTCTATTGTCACATCCTTGAGAGGCCATTGACCAAATCCTTATCTCACCACACCCATGTCTGTGAGAAGGTTCATTTGATCCTAAGGGAAGTAGTTTGGAAGGAACCAATATACATTGGTTGATGCTATAGTATAATAGTGAAATCCGGAAAGCTAAAGAAGAAATAGGTTCAGCGTAACCTCGTTGGAGCAAGAAGCTTGGAGGGCTTAGGTACTTGGGTAGATTAGGCTTGGAGGATCTTCTGCTGTTCATGTATCCCAACTACATTCTTTAGTGGATTATTTACCGCTTGGAGGGCAGCGGAGAGGTTTTACGCCGAGAACTTCGGTTTTCTCTTCGATAATACATCGTGTGTTGTCCGTATGTTTGCATCTTCTTTCCCTTTATCTTTGCCTTATATTTACTGTTATGGATGTGTTTATATTTGGTTTAGATTGTTTATCAATTCTGTTATGAGCTTGTTATCATGTTCTGCACATTAGTTGTTTGATATAAGGCTTGAATTGGTAATTTTGTATTTGGGGGTCTAAACGTTCAAGGGTGTTTTATACTCATTTTGAACTTTCAATTGATATCAGAGTGGGTAAACTTGTTGTGGTTTAAATACCTGAGTGTGATCCTTAACCTCTTGTTGAGATGGATAGGTCTCAATCTCTCAATGTTCCACCATTTTTTGATGGTAATAATTATGCCTTCTGGAAAGTTAGAAAGAGGGCATTTCTATGCTCTATTAATGACACCGTGTGGGATGCGATTGAAATAGGTTGGATCAAGCCGGAGGCTGAATAATCTACCTGGGATAAGGCAGCTCTTTGGGCAGCCAATGCTAACAATAAAGGTTTAAATGCTATTTTTTGTGGTGTCTCNTCTCATCCCAATCTCTACCTTAGAGACTTTACAAATTCCTCTACTCTCTTCCTCTCTATTGTCACATCCTTGAGAGGCCATTGACCAAATCCTTATCTCACCACACCCATGTCTGTGAGAAGGTTCATTTGATCCTAAGGGAAGTAGTTTGGAAGGAACCAATATACATTGGTTGATGCTGTAGTATAATAGTGAAATCCGGAAAGCTAAAGAAGAAATAGGTTCAGCGTAACCTTGTTGGAGCAAGAAGCTTGGAGGGCTTAGGTACTTGGGTAGATTAGGCTTGGAGGATCTTCTGCTGTTCATGTATCTCAACTACATTCTTTAGTGGATTATTTACCGCTTGGAGGGCAACGGAGAGGTTTTACGCCGAGAACTTCGGTTTTCTCTTCGATAGTACATCGTGTGTTGTCCGTATGTTTGCATCTTCTTTCCCTTTATCTTTGCCTATATTTACTGTTATGGATGTGTTTATATTTGGTTTAATTGTTTATCAATTCTGTTATGAGCTTGTTATCATGTTCGCACATTAGTTGTTTGATATATAGGCTTGAATTGGTAATTTTGTATTGGGGGTCTAAACGTTCAAGGGTGTTTTATACTCATGATTTAATTGCGTATCAGAGTGGGTAAACTTGTTGGTTTAAATACCTGATGTGATCGCTTAACCTCTTTTGAGATGGATAGGTCTCAATCTCTCAAGTTCCACCATTTTTTGATGTATGTATACTTCGAAAGTTAAGAGGGCATTCTATGCTCTATTTTGACACCGTGTGGGATATCGTGAATAGGTTGGATCAACCTCCGAATACTACTGGGATACAGCTCTTTGGGCAGCCAATGCTATACAGGTTTAAATGCTATTTTTGTGTGTCTCCTGATGAAGTTACAGGATTTTCATATGACCATAGCCAAACAAGCTTGGGAGATTTTGGAGATTACATAGGAAACTGGACGATGTTATTTCATCTCAGAAACATGCCTCAGACAAGTCCGGTTTAGGATACACTGGAGGAAGTAGCTCGTCAGCCAAGGTCACCAAAGAAGTGAAGTTTGTGACGGCTAAGGAGACGACTGTGGATAGGTCCAGTCCTGAGAAAATTAAGGCTAAGAAGAAGAAAAATGTGGCTGATCAACGAGTGATAAATAAGTCCCGTAGTCAATCAGAATCCAGATATGGAGCTAGAGGGAGATCAGTTCCAAGATCACAACAAGGTCCAAGAATGGAATATGTTTGTTATTATTGTAGATTGCAAGGACATACCAGACCCAACTGTCAAAAGTTGAGAGTAGACAACAATGAAAGTGCACCTTGGTTACGAGGAAGAAGAAATGACATGAGGTCTTGGGGTGGTGAGCAACCAAGAAGTCAAAACCGTGATCCAGGAATGATGGACATGATGAAGATGATCGGTGCCTTCACCAATTACCCGGAAAGCTTCACACGAAGGTTTGACAGTCCCAACTCTCATACCTAATCCGTCAAGGATATCACCCCAAACACACGTGATGTGTGGGTGACGAAGGGTACTCATGCATAAGCATTACAACATGTCCATGCATCAATACTTTCTATATTTGTGATTATGCTTGGTTGTGTGCTTCTTGCTAGCTTTTAGGTTGTTATTTTTTGTGTGTTTTTGTCTTTGGTTCAAATGTTTCTACATTTTTGTTATGCTTTTGATCAACATTTTACTGCTTTTGTGTCAAAAATCCAAAAACACATAAAAAGTAGAAAATCCAAAAAATTTGATTGGCTTTGTTGAGTTTTGTCTCAAAGTATGTTTTGTCTTGTACCTTTGTACTAATGGCTTTGTGCACTTAAAGAGCGTAGCTTGTCTCTTATGCACTCCTATCATTGTGGAAGAAATTTTGAAATCTATGTGACTGTTGTAAATAGATCTTCAACCTTGTCATAAATGACTAGTGAATGATTTTGTTGATCTTAAGACATGCATAGACTCATGCCTATATATCTTTCCACTTTTATTTTTATGCTTAAAAGAGCTCTCTAATTGTAAATCTCCAAATGAAAAGAGATATAGAGCTGCAAAAGCCCGTCGCACATACTAGTATTCGACTAGGAAAAAGGGAAAGCGACCAATATAAAATGTTTGATGCCCAAAAAGCCAAAGGCTATCTCATCAATTGAAATATCAAAAATGTCAGGCATCTATCTCAAAATGAGATTTTCTTTGCTCAAAAATGCAAATGATAGGTGAATATGGAGCCAAATGAAAAACTTTAAAGAATTGTTATTAAGTGCTTGTGGGAGGTCATATATGCATGTTTCTATAATTGAGATAGGTCACATTATCTAGTGCTAGTTGTGTATGCCTTGATTGAATTGATCATTGAAGCTTCACAATAGACTAAGGACTATCCCATTTTTGATATCCACACACAACACACAAGTCTATGTTCAATGAATGCCATATTCATTTATGTGATTGTACTTGATTAAATGTGTTTTCACATACTTAATCTTTGTTGATTAAACACAAAAAGATTTTTGAGTGTTTTTTAGTTGTTTTCAGAATAGTATTTTGTTTTGTACAAAAAGTCAAAAATTTCAAAAATAGTGTTTCCCTGTTTTGGCGACTAAGTCGCAGGCTAGCCAAGTCGCAAGCCCCAGTCACGAGCCCACTCAGATATTTTTCGCGACTTACTGGTAAGTTAATGACCTCAACGCGAAAAATACTTAGAAAAATTTTCAAAATCTGGGTTTTTGCAATTTTTGCAGCTCTATTTGGCGACTTATTCGCGGGTGGAGGGTCCAATCGCGAGGTTACTCAAAGATTTTCGCGACTCAGCTCGCGACTTCCTCGTGGGTAGATCTTCCAGTTGCGAAAAACACTTAGAAGATTTTTCAAGAATCCTGTTTCGTAGTGTTTCGTGGCTTACGCTGGCGACTTACTGGCGACTTGATCTAGTCGCGAAAAACGCGTGTTTTGCGTTTTGAAGACAGTTTTAAAATGATTTTTAGTTTTTCTCTCGTACTTATTGTGATTGTTCATTGTCTTCCCCATTTCACTCTCACAAACACTCCGAGTATTTCTCTGAAAATCATCCATTTTTGCATCATTTCTTCTCAATTTTTCATCAAAAAAGGTATGGGTTTTCTTCCTTTTCCTTCATACCTACTGCGTTGGGAATTATTTTTGATTTGTGTTGATTTATTGTGGTTTGTGGTGTATCATGTTTGAACATAGGTTTCTAATTTAATGTTTGTAATGTCTAGTTGTGATGTTCTCGTCACTTATTTTCTCTACCTTGTGTACCTTCTTTGGTTATTAGGTGTATACATAGTCACATTGTCATGATTTGAACCTAAATCTCATGTGTTTAGGGTTTTCTTCAATATCCATGGTGTGAAAATGACACATTACTAATAATGTTTTTTGTCTTGTCTGGTATCTCTTGTATGTGTTAAATCATGTTGCAGTAACAAAATATCTCTATTCAAGAAATCAACTGTGAAAAAATGAAGTAGCAAAGGGAAAGAACCTATCATTGAAATTGATGATTTCTCCCGTACACCAAAAAGGACTCGTTCCCCATCTGGTGGTTTTGATCCTAACAAGTTCTGATCGTATGCTGCTTTTCAGATTTTTGAAAATTACTTCAAAAAGACTACATCATTGATTGAAAGAGTCTTTGACCAACATTCTCTCTTTGACACCAACATACCTCAATGGTTTGCCTGCAAGGATTGGAACTATCTCCTCTCCGACCTTAATGATGCATATGAAAATCTGGTAAAAGAATTTTATGCCAATGCAATTGTCGATGGAGACGAACTTAAGTACTGGGTTAGAGGAAAGAGTTTCTCAGTATCTCCCACATACTTAGCAGAAATCCTGCACATCAACCGGCCAATGCTTGGGGCCTCACAGTTTATGATGATCTCGATCCAGATGAGGAATTACTTAAAGCTGTTCTTGGAAAAGATCTGGAGTTTTCCTCAAATGGGAACTCAGTCAGTGTTTCATCTCTTCCTCCAAAATTGAGGGTGCTTACGATTGTCATGTTTCACAACCTGTATCCATTATCCAGCACAGGATATATGAACCTCGGACGGGCACTGTTCCTTCATGATCTGATTTCTAATGTTGAGATAGATATATGTGCACATATATTTCATATCCTTCGCAAAACTGTTCTACGAACAGAGTCAAGGATCTGCATTCCTTTTTGCTGCCTCATTTCAAGGATTTTGAAGCTGAAAGGGATCTATCCCTCTGAAAATGAATTTCCATGCACAAAACCATGTCCAATCAACATGTGTACATTCAACGCTAGCATTGGCCATAGCAAGAAAGGAATCAAAACAGAAGCTTCAGCATCCCGTAGTGGTTCGCACTCCAGTTCTTTCACCACCAATGACAAGCTAGAATCTATTGTAGCATCTGTCAATGAGCTAGGTACAAAGATGTTAGGACTTACATCCATCTTGCACCATCTCAACCTTCGGTGGGATACGAAGTTCACTTCTCTCCAAGCTCAATTGGATCAAATTCAGAGAAAGCTAAAAGATGATGAAGACTAGCTATTCCATGACAAAAATGAGGAGATGTTGTTGGCAGGGGGAGCTCAACGAAAGGGAGAGATTTTAGCTAACAGGCTTTTGTTTATTGCTTTTGTCTATCTTTAGCTTCTACCATATTATATTTCAGTATCTACTTTGTATTTATTCAGCACAACTTTCTTTATGTGTTTTGTACCCATGTTGCTTATGTAAGTTTTAAGGATTTGTTTATGCACTCTTGTAGGCCTTTGTGGTTTTTGCCATACTTTATGCAGCCTTTGTGCTTTGTTAAATCAGTACTTCTAAACTAATGCTATGCATTCTTTGTGAAGTACTGTCACTCTTGTGCCTGTGTAGGATTTTTCCTAGATGCACATACTTCATGTATTGTGCATTGGTTGAGTGTTGGTTATTCAAGTGATTTACCTTGTGTTTGTCAACTTGAATGTCCGAATGTTCATTTCAAGTATAAATGAGCATTGTAATCACTTGGTTATAGTGATTGCATGTTTTGGTCTTGCCATGATTTATTGTTTTACTCCATTGTACATGATCGCATTGTGCTTGCTCCATATGCATTACAAGTTTCTGTATATAATGAACTTATTGTGTTGTTGTGTTTTAGGAGATACTTGCTCTTATGGCTCAAAAGCTTCACAGATTCTAAAGTTAGGTGTGAGTGAGTTTTCCAACTGTTTCCAACTCATGCGTTAAGTCTAGAGTTTGTTTTAGGATTTTGTCACGGAATAGCCAAAGGAGGAGATTGTAAGGTTGAAATTTATCAACCATCTTGTTAGCTTTATTCCATGCCAATTTGCTTGTAATTTAGCACTTAGTAACCCTGTATTTAGGTGGGATTATTGTAAGGGTAGTGTGTGAGAAGATGTGAAGAAAAGCTCAAGTATGTGCAAAGAAGCAGAGCTTCGCAGCTAGGACTCGTGGGTGGCTCATGGCTACAAGCCGCCAAATGTAGGCACGTGAGATGCACACAGGGAAGCTGAAGAGTCGCACCAGCTGTCGTACTACAGGACAAAAGTCCCAAGCTAGGCAGGCCATTACGCCGCGACTTGAACTCATAACTTGGACAAGCAGCAGCCACCAATTTACCCTGTTTGGCAAAAACTGTCTCTTTGTATTCCTTTCTCACCCCACTATATATAGACCCTTATACCCACGATTTTAAAAAAGCTCCCAGAGAGAATTTTTGTGAGAGAAACCCTAGTGAAAAACAAGATTGCCTCATCCCCAATCTTTACCTTGGAGACTCTACAAATTCCTCTACTCTCTTCCTCTCCATTGTTATATCCTTGAGAGGCCATTGACCAAATCCTTATCTCACCACACCCACGTCTGTGAGAAGGTTCATTTGGTACTAAGGGAAGCAGTTTGGAAGGAACCAATATACATTGGTTGATGCTATGGTATAGTAGCAGAATTCGGGAAGCTAAAGAAGAAATAGGTTCGGCGTAACCTCGTTGGAGCAAGAAGTTTGGAGGGCTTAGATACTTGGGTAGATTAGGCTTGGAAGGTCTTCTACTATTCATATATCCCAGCTACATTCTTTAGTGGATTATTTACTGCTTGGAGGGTGGCAGAGAGGTTTTACGCCGAGGACTTCAGTTTTCTATTAGATAACACATCGTGTGTTGTCCGTGTGTTTGCATCTTCTTTCCCTTTATCTTTGCCTTATATTTACTGTTATGGATGTGTTTATATTTGGTTTAGATTGTTTATCAATTCTGTTATGAGCTTGTTATCATGTTCCGCACATTAGTTGTTTAATATAAGGCTTGAATTGGTAACTTTGTATTTGGGGGTCTAAACGTTCAAGGGTGTTTTATACTTATTTTGAACTTTCACTTGTAAATGTGTCGAAAACACAAGAGTAGTTTAGACTCCCAAATCAAAGTTACGGTTTGGTTGATTTTACACTAACTTAATACTAAGTGCGGAATAGTGTAAACACAAGAGTATAAGCAAAAGAACTACTCTAATCTATATATAAAGCAACACAGCAGTAAAAATGAAATAAACAAGAGTAGGGAAGAGAAATGCAAACACAGATAACATCGAGACGTGTTATCGAAGAGAAAACCGAAGAACTCGATGAAAAACCTCTCCGCCGCCCTCCAAGTGAAAATCAATCCACTAAACAATCAGTTGGGATACATGGGTGAGCAAGAGACCTTCCAAGCCTAATCTACCATCTGTACCTAAGCCCTCCAAGCTCCTACTCTAACAAGACTTCTTGGAACCATGTCTTGTCTAGCGTCCTGGACCCCGCAACAAGCTTCATGTTGCATCTGCCATCTTAGGCTTCTTCCAATGCTTCCCAGGAGCACCAAAACTTCACTTGACACTCTGAAAGGGTGTGGTAAGTGTTTGGGCTATCAACCTCTCAACGGTATGGAAATGGAGAGGTAGGAGTTGAGGAAATTTCCAAAACAAATGTGTAGAGGACTGTGGGTATAACAATCTCTAACTCTCAAGGTGTTTGACTAGGGTTTTCTCTCAGAAGCACTCCTCAACATTTGCGGGTAAAGTGGGTATAAATAGTGTAGGCACAGAAAGTGTGTATCAAACTAGACAGGCTGGCAGAACAGAATGTCTCGCGGGTGTCTCGCGGGAAGGCCTTACCTGTGAGATACTTGCGAGATACAGCTGTCTCCATCTGGCCTGACTCTTTGTATTCCAGCATGTGCAAGGCACATGAGATACTTCCCGGGATGCTAAGTCGCGAGCTACCTGCGAGAACTTCTTCAGTCTTCAAATGCTTGAGTCTTCACACCACTCTCTCTATCACACAACCCTTACAATGAAATCACACAATAGATATAGGGTACAAATGATTGAATAAAATTACAATTAAATTTGGCACAAAATATAAGTCAACAAAAACATATAATTGTAAATAACAACTTTACAAGATGTAAGGCTGATACTCAAACTGATTAGACAGAAAGTACATGCTGGGTGTGCTTTATATTTCATCTAAGTTATGCTTTCTAGTCCGCCAGAGGAATCACGTATCTGGGGTATGGCAGAGAAGTTAGGAGCTATCTGTTGTGTTGATCTTGGCCCAACAGTTACACGTGGTGACAGTGTACATGGAATCAGAGGATGCTCGGTGGGCAGCGCAAAAAGAGAAGTTCTTGATTCATCCAAAGTGGGTGCAAGCTGCCTATCATTCATTTCAAAGGAACCCAGAAGATAATTTCCCAGTTGAAACATTCTTATTATGTATTCTTTGAAACTTTAGTTTCAGTTGCATACATACATATATATATATATATATATTCTTAAAACATTTTGATATGTATTCTTCGAAGACTAAATTCTAGTTGTTGCTACATTTCTTTCTTAAACACTCGAATATGTATTCATTGAGGACTTAATTCTAGTTGTTTCTATTTTTTTTTGTTTTTCTTTCATTCTTTCTGTTAGTATTCCTTTGAATTAAACTGCATGAGAGTGTCCTTTATTCATTATTTTTAGTAATTTTATTTTTCTTTGAAATAAAAATCCTCTCTTCATTTCCCTTCCCCCCGCCCCCACTGGACTCCCACTAGCATCATATTTTCAATTAGATGTGATATGTAAAAAGGAGAAAAGACAGATTTGCCAGGAAAAGATAGTTGATCAGGTCTTCTGCCCCATCTAACAAACATTTCTTGTTCGAAGTGTATTCTTTTTTTCATAATTTAGAAAGTTAATATCCAAGCTTATCTTTCCCAGTGAAGGGAAAGTTACAACCAGCACACCTATTAAAAACAAATAACTTTTTTTTTTCTAAGCATTAAAGACAAATAACTTTTTTTGTCTCTCTCTCATTATAAACAAATAACTTTGTACTGCGATAGTCCTTGACCTTTATACTTAGCCTTCTTTCCAATTTGAAGATGAGTTCTACAATTGATTCTCAGCAACCCATCATTTATGAAAGTTGGATTAAAAATAATCTTGCTACATGATTGACCATGAAGGCAGGGACTAAAAGGCATCCTTTGCAGTACATTTTTAAAATAGTCACTAGAGAACCCCATGTCCTTCAAATTGCTCCCTAATTGGTGCAATTTGATTTTCATTTTTTGTTTTGTTTTTGTTTTTGTTTTCTACAATTGATTCTCAAGGATCACACTCTCTCTACATATCACGGTTCTAAATTTCTTTTACCTATATTTCAACTTTTTTTTGGTTCAAAACGACAGTGTTTTAATCTGTCATCAAACATTCCAAAACCGGTCTAACCGCACCGGTTTTCAGTTTTTCCGATTGAACCGGCGGTTTCTGATTTTTCATTCTTTTTTCTTAATTTTCAGTTTTTAATAATAACTAGACTAAATTGGTGTCTAGTTCCCGGTTGAACAGGCCAGTCCAGTCTGGTTTTTATAACCATGGCTTTCCTCTTTGTAAAAATCAAATTTGGTTCATTAACACTCTTACCCCACACCATAGCCTTTGCTCTTCCCCCCCCCCCCTAAACGAACTAAATAAATATGAAAAGAATAGGCCATACAATGGACCAATGATAAACTACTTAAAAAATTCACATTCTTATCAATATTTTTATAGTGGATGGTTCTTATGCACATCCACGTTTGACTTTAATTTGATATATGATGAACCAATAAAACCAACAAATTCAAAATACAACGGGTAATGAGAAATAAACTGTAAACTTGTGATTTTCAACTATCTTGTGTTGGCTTTAATTCCATGCTAAATTTGATTGTAATTTCATCAATCATTTTCCCTATATGTATGTGGGTTTATTTGTAAAGGATGAGTGTGAGAGATCGGTGAGGAATAAACTTCAAAAGATGAATTAGTGGAATTCACAACTAGCTTGTGAGTAGCTCGCAAGAAGCAACCTGCGAAAAGGCCATGTGTCAAGCACATGACTGGAAGCTGAAGAGTCACACTAGGCTGTGAAGTTCGCGAGTGTTTTGTGAGAAGGGCCATCCCATGAAGTACCCCAAAACCCTCTATTTGGCAAACAGTTTATCTGTTTTACCAAATTCTTTACCCACACTATATATACCCTCATTACCCACGAAGTGTAAGGAGTGCTTTTCAGAGAGAACCCTAGCAAATACTCTTGAGAGTTAGAGATTGTTATACTCACAATCATCTACACATTTTCTTGTGGTTTTCCTCAAACTCCTACCTCTTCATCTCTAGATCCTTAAGAGGTTGTTAGCCCAAACACTTACCACACCCATTCTGAGTGTTAAGTTAGATATTGGTGCTACTGGGAAGCATTGGAAGGAGTCATTCATTGGCGGATGCAATCGGGTTGAATTGCGAGATCTAAAAAGTTAGAAAAGACAAGACTCCGAAAAGTCCGTTGGTAGTAGGAGCTTGGAGAGCTCAAGTACATAGAGTAGACTAGGCTTGGAGGGTCTTTTGTTATTTATGTACTCCAACTTTATTCTCTAGTGGATTGATTTTAACTTGGAGGGTTGTAGAGAGATTTTTTGCCGAGTTCTTCGGTTTCATCTTCGATAACACGTGTTGGTGTTATCTTGTGTTTGCATCTCTCTTCCCTACTCTATAAGCTTTCATTTTATTGTTGATGATGGATGAATATGGCTTAGGGTAGTGCTATCGGTTCTTTGTGCTCATTTACTCTTGTTCCGCACTTTGTTAAAGTTAGAGTAAAAGTAATCTAGTTGTTATTTTTAATTAGGGGTCTAAACAAGCTCTTGTGTTTTAGCACAAATCTGAGCTTTCATAAACTATCATAATAACTTGGCTCTCTTAACCCATGCAAAAAATTTGGGTTACAGTAGAATAGCTGTTGTAGAAGGTAGCACCTTCAAAAGGCAGAATCCAAGCATCATCCCTTATACTAAAAGCAGCCTTTGCATAACCAACAAAGAAATTGATCAAGTACATATTTCATTACTAGCAAAAATGATCGAACTATGCACCACAACTTTAAAGTACCTTCTTAGTAAACTCAACAAAGGCAAAATGAAGTACGGGATTAGGGAAATGAAGGCAGCAAACTATTTGTCAAACAAAGAGAGGAGCTTTATGTTTCTATGTATGAAACTAAAAAAAAAAAATGCAACTTTAATCTGGGATACAAAAGAACATTTAAAAAAAGAAAAAGAAAACCCTTTACTGTATATTGTATATTTTGTTTTGACTGATTGATGGTAGTTTAAGAACAAAGGAGTGTATCCATCTTCATTGAGACATTTTATCAAACAAGTACAAGTTTTCTTTCTACACTCAAATGTTCATTTGGATTTTCTTTGTTTGTTTAAACATTTGTAATTTGAGAAGAAAAAAAAAGCATACAAATAAGATGTGAAAAATACAAAAAAAGAAAAAGAAAAAAAAAGAAAAAGAAAGAATAGAAAAAGACGAAAAAAAAAAACCTTATTGTGACATTGGGTGTTGGAAGCAACAAGAAAGCTTTCGGTGTTGGGTGGTGACGCTAGAAATAGAAGTTTTTTTTATTNTGAAGGCAGCAAACTATTTGTCAAACAAAGAGAGGAGCTTTATGTTTCTATGTATGAAACTAAAAAAAAAAAATGCAACTTTAATCTGGGATACAAAAGAACATTTAAAAAAAGAAAAAGAAAACCCTTTACTGTATATTGTATATTTTGTTTTGACTGATTGATGGTAGTTTAAGAACAAAGGAGTGTATCCATCTTCATTGAGACATTTTATCAAACAAGTACAAGTTTTCTTTCTACACTCAAATGTTCATTTGGATTTTCTTTTGTTTGTTTAAACATTTGTAATTTGAGAAGAAAAAAAAAGCATACAAATAAGATGTGAAAAATACAAAAAAGAAAAAGAAAAAAAAAGAAAAAGAAAGAAATAGAAAAAGACGAAAAAAAAAAACCTTATTGTGACATTGGGTGTTGGAAGCAACAAGAAAGCTTTCGGTGTTGGGTGGTGACGCTAGAAATAGAATTTTTTTTTTTTTTTTTTTGGGTTTTTTTTTTTTTTTTTTTTCTTCTATAAATCATTCTAAAGAGAGGTTTGTGATTACCACTAATGTGATTTTGAAACTTTTATTTTTCTTAATGTTTTGTCGAACATTTGTAAAGAATGCAATAGGTTTATTGCTTGAGGCTATTAAGAGACTTCAACAATTCCACTCATATTGGTAATGGAAATTGCAAGATTCTCATTATTATTGCATGTTGTTTGAAGGTGCTTTTACTTTGATAGGATCCTTTGTATATGCTAGATCCTTTTATCAAGTGGTGGTCTCTAGTTGCTTGTGAGCAGTAATGGAATGCTTAAAAATAAATAAAATAAAATAAAGTTGCTTTCTAGGGTGCATTATTGTCGAAGACTGTTGGTTTCCAATAGTTACAACAATTTTCCAAAACAATTGATACAAGTTGAGTAATCAATTGTCCAAATTTTCAGCTATGCTATCTAAAAAATTGTCCAAGTCAAATATTCTATCCAAAAATATTAGTCCAAAATGTTGTCCCCTAGCTGTGCAATTTGCTGTCAAAAATATTGTCCAAAAATGCTATCCATCATACTTCAGAATCTTTTAGTAGCCTAAAAAAAATGAAACACAATCTAAGTAAATAAATAAATAACCAAAAGCACATGTTAAAGTTTTTTTCCCCCTCTAGCATAAAAAGTTTACGATCAGGGGCGGAGCTAGAAATTTTGGTTTGGGAAGGGCCAAGTTGTGATGTTAATATATTAGCTGAGACAAACCTCTACATATACACACACATAAATTAATTTACTAAGAGAATTTATCATCTTCTAAATTTTAATGAGTATATAAAAGTCATGTATTTCTTCCATTAGACATGTACAAAAATTTATTATTTTCTAAATAGTTTAATTTGTTAAACCTCTTAAATTATATGATTTTAATATAATTTCTCTTTCTTTTAAGAGCACCATTGAAATGACTCAAAATTTGGGAGGACCAACTTTGATTTTTACAAGCTACATTTTTAAAAATGTAAATAATATATATACTATAAAATAATATTTAAAAATTTTGGGAGGCCACTTGTGTGTGGCTCCGCCACTGTTTACTATTACACTTGACTCAAGTGAGACAATGAGGTACTTTCAAGAAGCATTCTTGTAGTGCCAAACATGGAAACTCTAAAAATGCTGGCAGAGCAACAAAGCCATATGCAATGAATTTTAAGATAACATATTTGACATAGTAGTACGAATAGTTTTTAATATTAATAATGTCACTAGAACATAATTCAAAAGAGGGAGACTGGAAAGTATTTTACCATAATCAGGTTTATAAAAGTTTAGATACAAGATATGTGTTGTCACAAATGCAATCAGTGGAGCAGCAACCATTAAAAACTTGGAATATTGCTAGATGAGGCTGAACCCAAGTAAGGCCACAACAGATGAAAAATCTAGCTTCTCTGTCAACTCCACATCTCTATAAGTAACTAAATCAACAAACATTTAACAACGTAACGAAATAAAAAGAAATTATTTCTGATCATAAATAACTCAGCAAGTTTAAAATGAAAGCAGCTACAAAGTAAGGGACCATTTTTTTTCCCTCTAACATGAAAGGTGCCTGACTTTTTATTTGAAAACGAATTGTAAAGATGGCGATAGCAATTCCTGAATGATTTTAGGCACAAATTAATATCATCATGAAAATCTAGCAGTGATGTTAAGAAAAATGCTAGAGCCCACTTCAAGAGCTTTTCTCCAAATACTATAATCCAAATATTAATGAATTCATACATTTCAAATGAACTTGTTCATGACCAAAATTTCAACCATTGTATCAACAAATTTATATCATCGTGTAAATCTAACCGATTTAGAAGGCAGAACCTTCACAAGGTAGAATCCAAGCATCATCCCCTAGACTAAAAGCAGCCTTTGCACCTTTGCATAACCAACATAGCAATTGATCACGTAAAACATCATATTTCATTACCAGCATAAACAATTGAATACACCACAACTTCAAATTACCTTCATCAGTAAACTCAACAAGGGCAAATTGAAGTACGAGATTAGGGAAACCACGTATACTGCACTCATAACATTCACACACAAAATGAAGTTGTTCAAGACCAAGATTTTAACCAACGTATTAGCAAAGAATTTATCTGCAAAATAAATGTAAAGTTGTAATTTACAACTATATGTTTTGTTAGCTTTTATTTCGTACCAAATTTGATTATAATTTTATTCAATCTTTTGTACCCTGTATTTTTGTGGGATTTTATTATAAGGGTTGTGTGATAGAGAGAAAGTGTGTGTGTGAAGACTCAAGCAATTGTAGACTAAAGAGGTTTTTGCGGGTAGCTCGCAACTTAGCATCCTACAAAGTGATCTATGTGACCAGCACATGCTGGAATGCGAAGAATTAGGACAGGATGGAGACAGCTGTGTTTCGCAAGTAGCTCACGGGTAAGGCCTTCCCGTGAGACATCTGCAAAACATTTTGTTTTGCCAGACTGTCATATCTAATACATACTTTCTGTACCCACACTATTTATACCCACATTATCCACAAATATTGAGAGTGCTTTGAGAGAAAATCCTAGTCACAAACCTTAAGAGTTAGAGATTGTTATACCCACATTTCTCTACACAATTGCATGTGGATTTTCCTCAACTCCTACCTCTCCATTTCATACCATTGAGAGTTGATAGCCCAAATACTTACCACGCCCTTTGAGAGTGTTAAGTGAGGTTTTGGTACTATTGGAAAGTATTGAAGAAGTTAAGGATGGCAGATGCAACATGGAGCTTGTTGTGGATCTAGAGAGCTAAACAAAACACGGTTTTGAGAAGCCTTGTTGGAGTAGGAACTTGGTGCGCTTAGGTACATCGGATAGATTAGGCTTGGAAGGTCTCTTGCTAACCCATGTATCCCAACTGATTGTCTAGTGGATCGATTACTGCTTGGAGGGCGGCAGAGAGGTTTTTCGCCGAGTTCTTCAGTTTCTTCTTCGATAACACATTGACGTGTTATCTTGTATTTGCATCTCTCTTCCCTACTTTTCTACATTTCATTTAACTGCTGTGTCGTCATGATTATGGATTAGAGTAGTTTGTTTGTTTATCCGCTCGTATTTACACTATTTAAGTTAGTGTAAAATCTATCGAGCCATAACTTTAATTTGGGGGTCTAAACAGCTCTTATGTTTTCAACACATTTTCGAGCTTTCAATAAAGGCATTGTAAGGTTGAAATTTATCAACCATCTTGTTGGCTTTATTCCATGCCAATTTGCTTGTAATTTAGCACTTAGTAACCCTGTATTTAGGTGGGATTCATGTAAGGGTAGTGTGTGAAGAGAGTGTGAAGAAAAGCTCAAGTTTGTGCAAAGAAGCAGAGTTTCGTGGCTAGAACTCGCGGCTGACTAGCGACTGGCAAGCCGCTAACTGCAGGCACGTGAGAAGCACACAGGGGAGCTGAAGGGTCGCGCTAGCTGTCGCACTACAGGACAAAAGTCCCAGGCTGGCTAGGCCATTACCTCGCGACTTGAACTCGTGACTTGGACAAGCCGCGAGGCCAAGCTGCCAAGTTACCCTTTTGGCAAAAACTGACTCTTCGTATTCCAAACACACACCACTATATATAGACCCATATACCCACGAAATCAAGAGAGCTTCTAGAGAGAATTTTAAGAGAGAAACCTTAGAGAAAACAAGATTACCTCATCCACAATCTTTACCTAAGAGACTCATCAAATTCCTCTACTCTCTTCCTCTCCATTGATAAACCTTTGAGAGGACATTAACCAAATCCTTACTTCACCACACCCACATCAGTGAGAAGGTACATTTGGTGCTAAGGGAAGCAGTTTGGAAGGAACCATGTCTATTGGTTGATGCTATGGTCTAGTAGCGGAATCCGATAAGTAAAGAAGAAATAGGTTCGCACTACCTCGTTGGAGTAAGAAACTTGAAAGGCTTAGGTACACTAGGTCGATTAGGCTTGGAGGGCCTTCTGCTATTCATGTATCCTAACTACATTCTTTAGTGGATTATTTACCCTTAGAGGGCGGCGGAGAGTTTTTACGCCAAGGGCTTCGGTTTCCTCTTCGATAACACATCGTGTGTTGTCCTTGTATTTGCATCTGTCTTCCTTTATCTTTGCCTTTTATTTTCTGTTGTGGATGTGATTATATTTGGCTTAGATTGTTTATCAATTCTGTATTTAGCTTATGTTCAAGTTCCACACATTAATTGTTTAATAATAAGCTTGAATTGATATTTTGTATTTTGGGGTCTAAAGTTCAAAGGTATTTTTACACGCATTTTGAACTTTCAATTGGTATCAGAGCGGGTACACTCGCTGTGATTTGAATACCTGAGTGTGATCCTTGACCTTTTTTTAGATGGATAGGTCTCAATCCTTAAATGTTCCACAATTTTTTGATGGTAACAATTATGCCTTCTAGAAAGTTAGAATAAGAGCATTTCTATGCTCTATTGATGACATCGTGTGGGACGCGGTTGAAATAGGTTGGACTACGCCGGAGACTGCTAAATCTACTTAGGATAAGGCAGCTCTTGCGGCAGCCAATGCTAATAGTAAAGCTTTAAATGCTATATTTTGTGGTGTGTCTCCAGATGAATTCCACAGGATATCTCACATGACAGTGGCAAAGGAAGCTTAGGAGATTTTGGAGACAACTTTTGAGGGGACTAAGAAGGTGAAGGACACAAAGCTCCAAATGCTTACCACCAAATTTGAAGAGCTCAAGATGGGTGAAGATGAATCTTTTGATTCATTCTATGGGAAGCTCAATGAAATTGTTATTGCTAAGCTCAATCTTGATGAGAAGATTGAAGATACCAAGGTGGTAGAAAAATCTTGAGGTTCTTGTCTGAAAGTTTTAGAACAAAAGTCACAGCCATAGGAGAAACTAAAGACTTGAATGAGATCAAAATTCAGAGCTAAATCTCNACTCAGACTCATCAAACTCGGATTCGGAGGAAAGTTACGACGGAGAAGGAAACTACTCTGCATTCATGACCATTGCACATGTGGAGTCCTCAGATGATTTAAGTACACTTGTGAAGGAACTTGGTGAGCATTCTGATTTGGAGTCTATGGGAATAGTTGAGGAGTCTGAAAATGAGGAAGTTGGAGAAACAGTGGGATTGCAAGAGACTTACAACTCTCTCCTTGAGAAGATCGGTGAATATGCTAAGGTGGCTAATGCAGCCATTAAGAAGATGAAGAGAGCTGAGAAATATTACAAAAGTCTTCTGGCACAATACAAGGAGGCGAAGTGTGAGATTAAAATACTAAATGGTGAGCTATCAGAAGCTTATACAAAAGTGAGATTTCTTGAGTAAGAGATAGTGCAAGCTCATGCCAAGATAAAGAGTCTCTTCCAAGAAGTTAAAAGATGTTATTTCATCTCAAAAACCTTCTTCAGATAAGTCCGGGTTGGGTTACACCGGAGGGAGTAGCTCATCAACCAAGGTCATCAAAGAAGTGAAGTTTGTAAAGGCAAAAGAGTCGATTGTGGAAGAACCTATTCCGAAGAAAGTTAAGGCTAAGAAGAAGAAGAAAGTGGCCGATCAACGGTTGTTCAATAAGTCCCACAATCAGTCAGAATTCAGATATGGAGCTAGAGGAAGATCACTTCCAAGATCACAGTAGGGTCCTAGAACGAACTATCTCTGTCACTATTGCGGAATGCAAGGACATACTAGACCCAACTGCCATAAGCTGCGAGCATTGAACAATGCAAGCACTCCTCGTTCACGGGGAAGGAGAAATGACGAGAGATCTTAGGGTGGTGAGCGATCAAGAAGTCAAAACCATGATCTCGGAACGATGGACATGATAAAGATGATTGGTGCCTTCATAAATTTCTTAGAAAGCTTCACACAAAGGTTTGATAGTCCAAACTCTCATACCCAATCCATAAAGGATATCACCCCAAACGCACGTGACGTGTGGGTAACGAAGGGTACTCATGCATAAGCATCATAACATGTCCATGCATCAATTCTTCCTATGCTTTGTGAATATGTTTTGTTGCATGTTTTATGCCTCTGTTTGTTTTGTTTTGTTGCTTGTGAATTTGTTTCGTGTTTAAAATGTTTTTACATTGCATTTGATCAATCTTTCATTACTTTTATGTCAAAAATCCAAAAACACATAAAAAGTAGAAAATCCAAAAGTTTGATCAACTTTGTTGAGTGTTGTCTCAAAGCATGTTTTGCCTTGTACCTTTGTACTAATGGCTTTGTGCATTTAACAAGCTTAGCTTGTCTCTCATGCACTCATATCATTGTGGAAGAAATTCTGAAATCTATGTGACTGTTGTAAATATATCTTTAACCTTGTCATGAATAATTAGTAAATGGTTTTGTTGATCTTGAGACATGCATAGACTTGTGTCTATATATCTTCCCAATTTTTATTTTTATTGTTTTTTATTAAAGAGCTCACCAAATGTAAATCTCCAAATGAAAAGAGATATTGAGCTGCAAAAGCCTGTCGCACATACTAGTATTTAACTAAGAAAAAGGGAAAGCGACCAAAATAAAATTTATGATGCCCAGAAAGTCAAAGGCTAAATCATCAAATTGAAATATTGAAAATTTCAGGCATCGATCTCACAATGAGATTTATTGATTCAAAATGATCAAATGTTATGATGTATATGGAGCCAAATGAAAAACTTCAAAGTATTGTACTCAAGTTTATGTGGGAGGTCATATATGCACATTTCTATAATTGAGATAGGTCACATTATCTAGTGCTAGTTGT
Source organism: Quercus suber (assembly GCF_002906115.3). NCBI lineage: Eukaryota > Viridiplantae > Streptophyta > Magnoliopsida > Fagales > Fagaceae > Quercus > Quercus suber. The sequence continues at coordinate 151,145 of NW_027070034.1, forward strand.
GTATGCCTTGATTGAATTGATCATTGAAACTTCACATTAGGCTAAGGACTATCTCACTTTTGATATTCACACACAACACACAAGTCTATGTTCAATGAATGTCATATTCATTTATATGATTGTAATTGTTTAAATGTGTTTTCACAAGCTCAATCTTTGTTGATCAAACACAAAAAGATTTTTGAGTGTTTTAGTTTGTTTTTGGAAAGTATTTTGTTTTTCACAAAATTGTCAAAAATTTCAAAAACAGTGTTACCCTGTTTTGGCGACTCAGTCACGGTTAGGTCTAGTCGCATGCCCAAGCCACGATCTTACTCTGAGATGTTTCGCGGATAACTAGCGAGTCAAGGCTGCAGTTGCGAAAAAGACTTAGAAAATTTTTCAAAAATTTGAGTTTTTGTGGTTTTCACAGCTCAATGTGGCGACTTGTTCGCGAGTGGAAGATCCAGTTGCGAGGGGTACACAGATATTTTCGCAGCTCAGATCGCGACTCCCTCATGGGTAGACCCTCCAACCGTGAAAAACACTTAGAAATTTTTTCTAAAAATTCAGTTTTGAGTGATCTGGCGGTTCAACTTGGTGACTTGATGGCGACTCACCCCAGTAGCAAAAATCGCGTGTTTTGCAAAAGTTGGGTCAGTTTTCAAATGTTTTTAAAAAGTTTCCCACAAACCTTTGTGTGACTATTCACTTTCTCCCTTAACTGTACCTCACCCATACTCAGTATTCTCACCTTTCAAACCGCCATTGTTGCTCAAATCCCAATCCTCTATCTTCAAGAAAAAGGTATGTGTTCTAATATTCTCATTTTTTTTATATACTGATGTGGTATCTGTTAAGTGAGAACTTGTTGGGCGTTTGCACTACATTTGTTCAAACATGGGTATGCTCAAATCTTTGGGTACTGCTATTTGGGGTTCGTCTGCTCCTGCTTAAGGGTGTTTAGTTTTGGGTTGTTCATTATAGTGAATGTCATCTGTTTGACTGTTATTTTTGTTATGAATATTTTGGTCTTTTGGATGGGTTTGTTAAATGGGTTTTTGTTGTCAATGGCTTGTTCAGAGTTGCTTCACATGGTGTTTTGACTTATCTGAGTTTTCTTACATTGATTGTTTTTGTCTGTGCATATCACTTTCATGATATTGTGTTGAAATGTCTGTTTTCTGTGACACTTTGCTACTCATTTTTGATAGAGTGAGCTGTAATGCCTATTACTCTCTGTGTGTTTAACATCTGTTTCCTATTTCGTGTGTTTCAGGTCTTCAACAATGCTTAATCGGTCACATTATTGACTTAGTACTCGTTCTGTGATTCTATGCCTTCTAAGTCTGTTTGGTCTTTGTACTCTCATCTCTTGGCTAAATCTAACAAAATGAGTGTGTTGTGGATTTGGTACTTTGCTGTGTGTTTGCTCTTTTACAGATGTCTCAACGATCCTCCAAAGGAAAAGAGTTTATGACAAAAGAGGAAACATTACTTGTTGCAAAACGAACACGTTCTTCATCATAACCATCTACTGAACTCAATAGTGATTTGTTCAGAACTCCTCAGCACCTACATGCTTACTCAAGCATTTTTGACTGGGCAACTCCTATAGTGGAATGGGAGGTTAGGTTTGACACTTTGGAAACCACTTTTGTCCCTCAAATCTTCGAGGCAAAAGATTGGGCAAAACTATTTGGAAATTTTTTTGATCCAATGGTTGAACTAGTGAAGGAGTGTTTCGCCAACACAATTGATCTTGAAAGTGAACTACACTATATGGTAAGAGGAACGAAGTTTATCATCAGTTCGGACACCATAGCTGAACTTCTCAAAATCACTAGACCTGAGAATGCCGACCTAACTCCTTATGATGATCACACTCCAGTGATTCACGACATTCTCTAAGTTTTTTGTCCTGGCCATGACATCTCCAATGCCGGCACATCCATAAGTACTACCAAGTTTACACCTGAGTTAACAACATTGAAGTTGATCATGTTTACCAACCTCTATCTGTTGACTAACACGGTGTATATCAACCTTGGAAGGGCTCAATTCTATGTGATCTCATCACAGGCACCACCATTGACATCTGTGTCCATATCTTTTATATCATAAGAAAGACAGCGACTCGAACAGTAGCACGAGGGTGCCTTCCATTTTGCAGTCTCATTATGAAATTCATTCTAAGTGAAGGTGTTACTCCTCCCTCAATTGGGAAAATAATTGCTTGTTCTCAACCAATCTCTATGTCCACTCTACAAGCTAGTAGAAGTCATTCATCCAAAACTCCAAAGAGTGCACATTTCTCTCCTGCTACTCCATCTACTCTTTAGCCAGATACACATGTACATGCCACCCATGTATCACAGCAACCTAACACTACACAAGCACAGTCTGCCCCTCAACCTGATAGGTTGGAGATGCTATTTGAGAACCTCCACAAACGCCTTGAGGAATTGGAAAAGACACTCAGAGAAGGCTAGAGAGAGCAGTCAGAGAGAATGGCAGTCATGCAAGACCAGATCGATGTTTTAGCAGCACAAGTTGATAGCATTTTCACCAAGTTACAGCAGTGACCCTTTGGCCATTCATGCCAAAAAGGGGGAGAATTTGTGCAGCTCTTGAGGGGGGGTACCATTTTTGAGGGGGAGTGCCAGTTTACTTAATGCTTATGTTTTCATTATTAGTTTGATACTTTGTGGTTTATGGTTGGTTTCAAAACTCATGGATATGTTATGTTTTAAAACTTTAGTTTTATGTATATATTGATGATGTTTTTCTGTATATGTGTGGTTTGTACCTGGTACCTTTGTAGGTTTTTAAGGTTTATGTTTATGATTTGTACCCATGTTGCTTTTGTAAGCTTTTAGGGTTGTATATGCACACTTATAGGCCTTTGTGGTTTGTACCATGCTTTCTGCAGCCTGTGTGCTTTGCTAAACAAGTACTTTTAACTTAATGTTATGCATTTCTTTTTAAGTACTGTCACTCTTGTGCCTTTGTAGGATTTTTCCTAGATGCACAGACTTCTTGTACTGTGCATTGGTTGAGTGTTGGTCATTCAAGTGATTTGCCTTGTGTGTGTCAGCTTGAATGTTCGGATGTTCATTCCAAATGTGAATGAGCATTGTGATCACTTGGTTATAGTGATTGCTTGTTTTGGTCTTGTCATGGTTTATTTCTTTATTCCATTGTGCTTGATCGCATTGTGCTTACTCCATATGCTTTACAAGTTTTCTGCATACAATGAACTTATTGTGTTGTTGTGTTTCAGGAGTTCTTGTTCTTATGGTTCAAAAGCTTCACAGATTCTAGAGTTAGGTGTGAGTGAGTTTTCTAACTATTCCCAACTCACGTGTTAAGTCTAGAGTTTGTTTTAGGGTTTTGTCACAGAATAGCTAAATGTGGAGATTGTAAGGTTGAAATTTATCAACCATCTTGTTGGCTTTATTTCGTGCCAATTTGCTTGTAATTTAGCACTTAGTAACCCTGTATTTAGGTGGGATTCATGTAAGGGTAGTGTGTGAAGAGAATGTGAAGAAAAGCTCAAGTTTGTGCAAAGAAGCAGAGTTTCGCAGCTAGGACTTGCGGCTGACTCGCGACTGGCAAGCCGCCAACTACAGACACATGAGAAGCACACAGGGGAGTTGAAAGGTTGCGCCAACTGTAGTACTACAGGACAAAAGTCCTAGGCTGGCCAGGCCGTTACCTCGCGACTTGGACAAGCCGCGAGGCCAAGCAGCCAAGTTACCCTGTTTAGCAAAAACTAACTCTTCGTATTCTAAACACACACCGCTATATATAGACCCTTATATCCACGAAATCAAGAGAGCTTCTAGAGAGAATTTTGAAAGAGAAACCCTAGAGAAAACAAGATTGCCTCATTCACGATCTTTACCTAAGAGACTCATCAAATTTCTCTACTCTCTTCCTCTCCATTGATAAACCCTTGAAAGGACATTGACCAAATCCTTACCTTACCACACCCACATCAGTGAGAATGTACATTTGGTGCTAAGGGAAGCAGTTTGGAAGGAACCAATGTCTATTGGTTGATGCTATGGTCTAGTAGCGAAATCCGATAAGCTAAAGAAGAAACAGGTTCGGCGCAACCTTGTTGGAGCAAGAAGGTTGGAGGACTTAGGTACACTGGGTAGATTAGGCTTGGAGGGTTTTCTGCTGTTTATGTATCCCAACTACATTCTTTAGTGGATTATTTACCGCTTGGAGGGCGGTGGAGAGGTTTTACGCCGAGGGCTTCGGTTTCCTCTTCGATAACACATCACGTGTTGTCCTTGTGTTTGCATCTCTCTTCCTTTATCTTTGCCTTTTATTTTCTGTTGTGGATGTGATTATATTTGGCTTAGATTGTTTATCAATTATGTATTTAGCTTTTGTTCATGTTCCGCACATTAATTGGTTGATAATAAGCTTGAATTGATATTTTGTAATTTGGGGTCTAGACGTTCAAAGGTGTTTTACATGCATTTTGAACTTTCAGCAGCAAACTATTTATCAAACAAAGAGAGGAGCTTTATGTTTCTACATATGAAACTATAACAAAAAATCCAACTTTAATCTAAGATCCAAAAGAAAATTTTAAAAAAAACAACAACCCTTTACTGTATATTGTATAATTTTTTTTTATTGATAGTAGTTTAATAACAAAGGAGTGCATCTGTCTTCATTGAGACATTTTATCAAACATGTAAAAATTTCCTTTCTACACTCAAACGTTCATCTGAATTTTCTTTTGGTTGTTTAAACATTTGTAATTTTGGAAAATAAAAAAATTGACATCGAGTGTTGGAAGCAACAAGAAAGCTTCTGATGTTGGGTGGTGATGCGAGAAAGAGAAGATTTTAGGGGTTTTTTGACGAGACAAAGGCCAATCTTGTCAAAACTGATGATGTTCAGCAGTGTTGTGCCCAAGGTTATCAAAATCGAGATCCTACGTAGAATCGTTGAAGATAGATGGGATCATAGATCATAGGATCGGATCGTGAATCGTAAGATCCTACATATTTTCAGATTTAAAGCAAAAGACATATTGATAATAACTTTGTATATTGAATAATTATGTAAATTATAAATTCATCCATAAAAAAACTAAGATTTGCATCATATGATATAATTTGCATGTCATACATCGTAAGTCTATACTAACGAAACAATTTTATTTAAGTTTTGACCCAATGTATCTAAAATGCTCAATAAAATTTTAATTAGCATCCAAATACCAAAATATTTATCAAAACATATGGAAAATATTTTCCACAATTTCTAAGTTCCAAGTTTGAAATCTAAAATAAGTTAGCAAATGGAAACTAGCTAATTACAATATGAAATCCAAAAGCAAGATGAATATTAAGGTAAAGTGAACATTTAATTATTCCCATATTAAGATTCTTATAACCACCATTTTAAATTCTTAATCTTCATCATCCATTTCATCATCTATGTAGACATTATATATATATATATGTATGCTAAGCTACAAAAGACATCAAAATACAATTTCACACTTAACTTTTCAAGTTATATCACTCAATAAAAATTAAAGAGCTTGCTCAAAAAAATCAGTCAATCAATATACAATTACAAGCATATTTGATAAAATTATATATAAAAAAAATATTTTAGCAATATTAGAACACAAATTAGTATATTGATCAAACAAATTTAACAAAATTATTGTTTAAAAGGCAGCAAAGCCAACATCAAATTCTTCATTTAGAAATGATGAAGCATTCCTTCATTTTGATTACAAGTAAACTAGAAACTAAAAAATATTTGCTTAGCTTAACATAATTTTATAAAAATAAAATAAAAAGTCATACTATCATAACATGAAAAAATAAAAACCCTTAAAGTTTCATCAAAACAAAAAATTTATCTTATAAAATAAATAAATAAAACCAAAATTTTATGTTTTTGGTAGGATCGATAGGATCCCATACGATCCTACAATCCTATACGATCCTACACAATCCTACCATTTTTACAATCCTAGTGCGATCCTAAACGTTTTGGTGAAGTGGGATTGTAAAATCATGCGATCCTACAATCCAGATCACGATTTTGACAACCATGGTTGTGCCAGCAGAGACACTAGGCTATGGTTGTTGAGGTTTGGGGTTAAGGGAGAGAAAGGCTATTGCGTGGGTCGAGAGTGAAAATGAACCAAATTTGATTTTTGCAAAGAGGGAAAGACACTGATTTTTGGTTTTGCAGTGTGTAAATGGTGGGCCTTTCAAATTTTTTCAAGGTCTATTTTGTCCTTTTTATTTAAGTGGGTCAATAGACTTATGTGTGTTTTTATTACAAGTGTCCATTTTTTATTGGGCTTAGAAACATCAACTGGATGTTGCGTTGTTATTCCTGAAATAACATATACTTTCTCCTATTTAAGAGACTTTCTTTGTTTGGGATCTCAAATTTGATGCTCAAAATACCCTTAAATTCAACTGTCTAGGAAGTGTTGAGGTTCAAAAATGCACAACAAGGAGGCCCAATTGATGAAGAAAAAGAAAGGGTGCGCTGAAAAAGAAAGCCAAAACCATGAAGTTGAAGAGGGCCATGGACCTTGAGAAGGCCCAAGAGCCCAACAAAGCGAAGAAAAGTAAAAAGAGAAAGGGAATCCCAAGAAGGGTGCAGATGACCCAAACTTAGTCCAAGAATGGGTCATCCACACCCTGAGAAGTGGGTCCCGGGGAAGAAAGCATGAAAATCCCATAAAGGATGCAGATTACCCGAAAATAGCTTAAGAGCAAGTCATCCACACCCCTGAAGGAAGAAAGGAGGGAAGAAACCGTTTGATGACTTGTCAAGATCAAGCTCCTAGAGGAGAAAGACGAAAGGTACAAGTGATACTTTCAGGGACAGAGCCCAGCAAAGGAACCAAGAGACCCTGATCAAAGAAGAGGACATGCAATAAGAGGAAGGGTGTTCAGAAACTTTCCAAGTTCACCCATCGCAAGAGGGAATTTATGTCGTTTCCAAGAAAATGGCCAATAAGGAGAAGTCAACATCAAGGTTCCAGGACCTTCAAAATGTTCCTTTTAAGCCTTGGAAGAAGGTCTTGCCTCGTTGACCTCAAATAAGGATTTGATTTGTCCTAAAAAGGAGGCTTCTATGAGTAGAAAGCCAACCAACATACTTTCGGGAATGAGTTCCCAAAAGAATGAAATAAGAGGAAATGTGGGAAGGAACAGCCACCAACATTTCAAACAGAGGAGCTTAGCCCTGTTACCTAGAAAGCAAAGGGAGAAAATAGTAATTTGAGGTCTTCTAAGAGTAGTATAAAAAGGGAGCAAATGAGACTTGAGAAGGGGCTGACAACAAACATGTAGAAAGATTAGAGATATACAAAAGAGTTTTTATAACTTAAGTCGAGTTCATTGAGTGAGAAAGAAACATTGTAAGAGGTCCTACAACAATACTCAAGGAACCATTTGGATCCAAAGGGCTCAAATTTCACAAGTCTTTGGAACTTAAAGGGGACTAGCCAAGTTTGTGATCTTTGAGACTTATTGGGCCTTGTTGAGTACCCTCACAGTATAGAACTAAATGTACTCTAATCTTGGCTTAATCAAATAATACCCCTTGATGTACTTTGCACTTATCATTGTCCATTTTTTCTCTTCTTTCCTTGTTGTTTCCTTTTGTTTAGTCAATATATATAAATATTTCTTGTGGAATTCATTTAACTTGTGCACAGATCGGTTCATATAATAGCCCAAATACGCCACGGTGAGCCGAGCCCAGTTCACCCAATACTTACTTCAGGCCCCCCCTCAATGACCCAAGATCCCACATCAACTCTAGGCTTGGGAACTATCTTAAAAAGGACTCCACATGAAGTGACAAGGTTAAATATGTAAAATTACCAATTTAAAACTCCAAAATTTTAGGTAAATTCAAAAAACTAGTTTACAAACTATTTGGTCCTAAATTTTAGTTCCAACTCTCTAATGTTGATGCTCATGTTTTCTTTGTTGTTGTTGTTAATAAACTCTATCTCTCAAGTTATTAAACGCCTCATCAGTTATTATCCAAATTAAAAACTCCTCAATTTTAGCTTAAGCTTTTTCTTTTCTCCCATTCTCTATCTCTCGTAGGTTGGTTTTTTTTTTTTTTTCCTCTCCATGTTTAAAATATATATATATATATATAACAGTTTTATTTTTTTCTTTCCCTCCCCTCACACATTGTTTTTATTTTTTATAAACTCATCTCTCAAGTTATTAATCCCTCATTAGTTATTATCTAAATTCAAAACCATAACCAACCACCTTATCACTTTTTGTAAATGTGTCACTCAAGTTTTTCAAAAAAGAATTTTGTGACAGAGCCAACCAATCATTCATCTAGAAAAAGGTATGTTAACCTAAAATTTTTTGTAGCATTCTCCTTTGAAATTGTTAAACTTCCCTCTCCCTTTTTGACCTTTAGATTTTTTTTTTAACACACTTCTTGACAAAAGGATTTTGTGAATGAGCCAACACGATCATTCATTTGAAAAAGGTATGTCATTCTAAAAAAATTTTAACATCCTCCTTTGATAGCAATAAACTCCTCTATCCTTTTTCACCTTTGGTATTTATTCTTTTTTCCTTTTTTTTTTTTTTTTTTTTTTTTTTGCCTCTAGATTTTTTTTTTCCAATATATATAACAACACTTTCTTTTGACAAAATGATTTTCTAATAAAGCCAACACAAATCATCCATGTGAAGAAGTTATGTCAACCTAAAAACTTAAAAAAAGAAAAAAAAAATTATGTCATTGTTTACTTCTTTTTAATAACTCCAAAAAAGGATCATATAACACTTTTTTAATTTATAACATTAATTGTTTTTAATATATAAGACACTGTAACTCCAATAAAATTGATTATATAATTTTTTTTCTTTTTTTTTTTTAAAAAAGAGTAAATAGTAATACTTATTAGAACACACATGAAAATAATAATACTATTATTTTATACCAGGTTTATAATATATTATATAACCAGAGTACAACTACAAAAGGGCCTAAACTTTGTAGTTGTAAACTAGGGTTATAAACAACGGACACTAAATACACAAAACCAATGTGGGATAAACATCACTATTTTTTTTTTTTAATAAAAATTAATATTTATTAGAACACACATAAAAATAGTAATACTAGTATTTTATACCAAGTTTATAATACATTATTGTTTTTAATTGATGCCACTGTTTACCATTATAGAAGACATTGTTTACATATTTTGTTGCATTAAATTTATTATTAATGTTCCAAAATATTTTTTGCAAGTCTTTGAATGTTCCTTTAATATTGTCTGATTGTTTTATTTAACTCCTTGATTAGCCAACATTGATTGTACATTGAATTGATAAATGAAAAAAAGTAACCGGTTGATTCTAAGATGAAGTTTGACATTATGAAAAAGTATAGTTTGTTTATTTGTTTCTACTTTTTCACTACTTGATATTAAGTTGTTTAAAAAATGAAACCATGATGTTAATTTTATTTGTGAATATTTTAACAACTATTTTACCTTATAATAGTTGTCTTTTTTTGGCCATTTCCTTTTTAAGCAAGTTGACTTACTCACAAATTTGTTGGATCACATAAAGGCAAAATTGGATGCATTTGAGTGAGAGGCACTATTTCTTGATTGTAGAACTTCAAGGACAATTTGAATTGGTTTTCAATTATGTAGTTTTTATATAAAAAGTTAGCTTTGTAAAACAAAGACCTTAATTGTGACAGTATTTGGCAATGTGTTTAATATTCATTTCTATTAACAAATGATTTGTATATAGTATGTTTCTTATAATTGTTATAGTGGAATTTTGGAGGGGGAAATCCTTCATATATGTTCTTTTATATATAGTGGTAAAGTGGTATTCTTATTCTCTTAAGAAACAACTAGCCTCTAAGCACGCGCTCATGCACGTGCTTACAAGCTTTTCAATCTTTTTTCTTCTAAAAATTAATAATTTTCCTTCATTATTGATGATGCACAAAAATCATCAGTGAGTTGATGGCTCCTGATCACACTAATGGGTACTTGAAGAATAAGAAAACAAGAACCAAACAGGAGGTATCAATGTGTACCGGCCAAAGACCCTCCGAAGATTAAGTCAGTGAATGGGAAATATCTAAGAACTCTATAGTGAGAAAGCTAGGGATTTTCTACGTACCTGGGAAAGAAGGAGACCTGTTACTTATATAGTGATGTGGAGGAGACCAAGACCCCAGGAATACAGGGATTTTCCTTATAGAGAGAAGGTGGAGTTAATACCATCAAGATCTTGAGGATACTCTCCATTCTAGGAAGGTGAAAATCGTGTGGTAGGGTCTTTGTGCATGGTGCACAAGATGTTTCTATATAAGAATATGTGTGTAGAGTACGTAAGGCCACGTAGGACCCGTCAATATGCTTCTCCGTCTGTCAAGGTCATCCGTTGGCCTAGTAGGGAGATGTACCCATCAACTTTACATGGATCTGTCCGCATAGCCATCGGCCTTTTATTGGTGTAAGGTACAAGGTCTTGGACAAATTCTTTTGAGACCAACAGTTCCTTTAGGGCCGATGGTTTGCTTGACGCTGTCAGCCTTTTACCGATATGATACTTTTTTCTTGATGGGCTCTATTGTTTAAGAATCATGATCTTATTACAAAAATACCCTTATCAACTACCCCCTACTCTATAGTTCCGTCGGCTATGCCTGTCGGGCCTTGGAGTAATAAGGATTTTTATGGGAATTTAATTGCGTCATTAGTGAAGTAGGTAGCCTTTATAATGAATGCTAAGTGACACGTGGCACTTGTTGATTGGCCTCATTTCTAATCAAAAGCGTTGCTTTGTAAACTACGCTCCTTTGTCCTATAAATGGTTCCTCTTCCACAGTTTTCACATTTTACTTTATTTTCATCTCTTGAGAGTTGTAATTCTAAGTTGTTCCATTGCTGTTTCCATGTTCATCAGTCGTTTTGACCAGTGAGCAACTGTCAACTCACTTCTACGCAAATTTTCTGTTCTCTTCTTTAATTATTATTTTTCTAGATGGTCGTTGTTTTTAGAGACCCATCACATGAATAGGTTCTTAGAATACATCCGTTGCTTGTAGGTCAATAGATGCCAGGTGATAAAGAAGCAGCGAGTGAACAGTCGTCATCAGTCCGTGAGGGTACAAGCTACAACGAAGTCTATCCGTCGTGGCATGAGCCCATGGAGGATTTAACATGGTTCGCAAAAAGGGAGTTGTCTACCCATTCTCTTCTTGATGAGGAAGACGAAGGGGATAAGGAAGGAGGAGAAGAGGAGGATGAGGAAGAGGGTGAGGATGAAGAAAAAGGTGACGGTGATGAGGGAGAAAGGAGAAGGACATGGGGAAGGTGATGGGGCTGGAGGTGAAGTAGAAGGTGGTGGTCATAGACCCTTCATCCTTCCCTTGATATAGACAGTGAATGACTTCAACCCAACCATGTCCTTGAAGGTTTTCAACAACCTTCGTAACCGTTATCAAATTCCTAAACACATCCTCCTGCAGTTGCCAAGGAAGTTTGAGAAGTGCTACTTAGTTAGGACAGTAGACATCAGCATGTATGATGCCATGTTTACCGCCGATCTGAGGCTACCACTAACGGAGCTACACCATCAGCTTGCTAATTATTTAGGCTTATCCGTCAGCCAGATTGCCTCGAATGCGTGGAGGATCTTCATTGGGGCCGAAGTGATATGGGGCCAATTGAGTAGTGGCAACCGTCGCCTCACCCTTGACAAGTTCTTCTACTACTATAGGCCTCAATAGATATACTCATCGAAGGGTATTTATCACTTTCTAGCAAGAAAACTGTCACGACCCAAATCCATGGAACATGAATTTAGATGTATGACTAACTTGTTGATCTGACATAACTCAATAAACATGATTAATTTAAACATAATTTAGTAACCTCCAAATAAACAATGCTCTTAATATATCTCTTACAATAACTAAAACCCACAATTTAGAAATAATCTCTTATACTATAAAATATAAAGTAGAACAAAAATAACTTAATAATCCTTTAATGCTTCAAGTATTATTGACGTCGCCTAAAGGCTTCCATGATCTACCTTGCATCTTACAAAGTAATCCCAAAGTTCTGTTCCCCAACTAAACTTTAATCTGAAAATTGTAATTGATGGGGTGAGCCACACATACAGTAAGCAACTATACATAATACACAATAGAATAGAGTCAAGCAAAGCATGAGTATTTTGATTTTTCACAAACTCACTCCATGGTATCAAATATAATTATTCCAAAACTTATAATGAATCACTTAATACATATGCAATCACATCTTAAAAATCATTTGAAAACACATACATATAATTGATCAGAGCACAGGATACCAACATCTAACTCCTGCTGGTGAGCGATCAACACTTATTCTCACATACAACTCTGTGAGTGGGCTTACACATATACCTGATCAATTCTAAAAACACTTATTTTGAGTCACATATCACAAAAGCAAAGATTATACAAAATAGAATAATTTCTTAATATTAACAATTATTCTAAATATAAAGGCATATCAAATATCACAATATCGAATTGAACATAAATCAAAGGATGCTTGACTCTCTTAGGGAATGAATAAGAACTGAAGAGTTTGTATAAATATTTTTACAATTATTGAGTAAGTTTGAAAACTCAATTTGCTAAAAGAAAATGTCTTAAATACCATTTAGAAAATAAGAATATGATTTTGAAATCACTTGGTTTTAAACAAACTTAAAAAACAAGAACCATTTTAGAAAACTTATCTTGAAACTCAATTCCCTTCTGAAAATAATTTTGTTTAGAAATCATCTTTTAAATAAGATTTAGATGTTCAAAACTTTATATAAAATTCAAAGTTTCTCTTTAAAACATTATTTAAAAGTCAAAATTTCTCTTTAAATGACAAAAAAAAAAAAATGCTTTTGATAAACTTTAGAAATCGTAAGCTTAAAAACATAATTTTTGAAAACTTTTGACTTCTAAAAACCTAATGGACAAAACTTGTGCATATTATGCATAATTACTTACAACACTTGAATCACTCTAAAAGTCCAGCCAAAATACCCTCCAAAAGTCTCAAAACACTCTTAAATAGAACCTATAATGACCATGGAAATTACTTAATATCCTCCACAAAAATAAAGCTTATCGAATTATACAAACTGACTCACTAGAAAAATACTTTGTTGAACTAAATGATAACACTAATGCAAAGCATCTCTACACAAAAATATGTTTCCTTGAATTTATCAGAACTCAGAGGCAGCAGCTAATACTTTAGGATTTAATGTATGTCCTAAACAAAAAGTAAAACCTTAAACATGAATTAGTCTCTATAACCATAACTTTGTTCTAAAATACACAATATAGGCAAACCTAGGATTTAATATATATATATATATATATATATATATATAGTTTGTGGGGGCTAGCTGAGTTGATGCACAATTCTGGTTCTGTAAGAAATAACCTCAACATATTTGCTGGTGAGATGACATATACTGAAACTGAACTAGTGAGCAAACTCCAGGAGATCCGCATTCACACATCTTCTCATGGACTCAGATGGTGTGCTGCTTATTTCCTTAATTACTTGGAGTGTATGGTTTTCCAAGTAAACTAGGGAAAAGGATTGGGAAAGCACTTAATGAGAAGGAATATGGATTTAATATACATAAACCCAAAGAAAAACGTTAAAGGCATCCTATAATATATATATATATATATATAACCACAATTGAAAACCTTTCAGCCATGTTCTTGAATTAGAAATTGAGATTCCATGATTCTGTTCAAGAACCCACATAATGGGCAGTGGGCAATCTAAGATTTAATAGTGTAAACAACAATTCTAGGAAAATACCCATTTTTTAACAATCTACACATCACTAACTCTTTTAATTCTTTGATTCTAACAGATGAGAAATCATACATGGAATTCTTTGGTTGCCTCTTTAATTAACTTCAAGGAAAAAATACACCTTCTAACCTCCTTAGTGATGAAACCCTTCTTATGAAAACCCTAATTTATCTCTTCTTCTACCTTATATTTAAAACATCATTGATGAGGGCTTAGTGGGGTAGTGGGCTGTAATTACTAACAAAAAGTACTTATGGCCCATCAATTATGTGTGTATATATATATATATATACTAAACTCAAAAAAAGATATGCAGGGTATTACAAAAACCATCGTTTAGGTTGGTGTTAGGCATGCTTGACTCCAATAGGAATTGGAAGAATAGGTATTTCTTTGTACAAGGGACGGATTGGGTATGTAAACCTGAAGAGTGGGATAGCATGCTTGACGGGTTTGATATCAATTAGGGTGTTCTAAATGAGTCTGGTGAGTCATTGGCATCCATTTCTTTTTATCTCGTCAGTTTTGATTATGTAACTGACCTATTGCTTTTGATTTGTTTTCAATCCAAGCCCGTCTGGAAATAAGTGAAGAACCTTAGTACTACCAAATCCAACTAGCGGTGTGTTCAAGGGTAGGAGACGCTCCTTGTCAATCCTCATCTTCTGGAATGTAGGGTAGTAAAGGATGTCTGCTGAACTTCCATTGTCCATTAACACCCATCGGGTGTTGAAGTCTACTATCGACAGGTTGATGACTAGGGTATCATCATAAGGGTGGTAGAGTCGTCAGATGTCCTCTTCTATGCTAATGGCTGGGCTGTTGACACTAGTCATTTTAGGCAGTTGGCCAAAAATCTAGACACTTTGCACCATTCATAAGTATGTCTTCCTTACCTTCTTAGAAGAGCCAACCATTGTACTTTCTCCTACGATCACCCTTATCTCTCTAAGCAAGACCCTCGGTCTTTCTTTGACCTGTCGGTTAGGTTTAGGGTCTCTTAGCAGGCTCTCTCCGCCCCTAACAAACCGTTGTAACTTTCCTTGCTTAATGAGGGCTTAAATCTGTTGCTTTAGGCCTTTTGTTCAAATTGCCCTTCAGCTTGCCCAGCCAAGTCAGCGCCACATCATCCCTTATCTGCATAAGGACTTGATCTAGCGAGGTATTCAAGGGTGTGAAGTTAATAGTTTTACTAGGTGGAGGTCTCGATCTCCTATCGTCCCTTCAATTGCTTGTTTGAGCAAACTTTCTTCCTTTGTTGGGACGGGGATTATCTTGTCTTTCTCTCTTCTTTGGCCTGCCCCCTCAAGCAATCATGGCGTCTTTAGCATTCATATACTTCGTGGCCTTGTACAGCATATTGGCCATTGTCTTCAGGTCATTCTTGTCGATGGAAAAGAGTAATTCTCTAGGTTGCAGCCTATTGGTGAACACAGTGACCAAAACTTTGTTGTCGGCTTCATCGATCCAAAAGGCCTCTTTGTTGAAGTGTGTCAAGTATGACCTCAGGCTCTTATCTTCTTATTGCTTAATGTTTAACAGGCTTCCTAAGGACCTTTTGTACCTCTACCCTCCAATAAAGTAGGTGACGAAGTGTCCGCTCAATTCTTTAAAGGTGGAGATGATATTGAGGGCCAGTTTGTCGAACCACACCCTTGCTAGTCCCTTAAGTGTAGTGGGTAATGCCCTACACATGATCTCATCTGGAACCCCTTGTAGGTGCATGAGAGTTTTGAATGACTCTAGACGGTCGAGCGAGTCCCACAATCCATCGTATGTTTCTACCTGTGGCATTTAGAACTTGGCAAGAAGGGGGAAAGAAGTCACCTGTGCTTTGAAAGGTAAGTCCGTTCGCTGAACTAATTCGTCCAAGTTGGTGGATACATGTCCTTTCATAGCATTCATCATCATGTCCATCTTCTCCTTTATCATCTGCATGTCCTGGTTCATGCGTATTGCGCTGATTTCCAATTCCGATAGGCGATTGGTGTCCTTCAATCTGTCTCACATGATGGGGACATTGCTTTCTTCCTAGTCCTCCCTCTCCTGTCGATCCCCCGTTAGGAGATGACTACCTTTCTGCTCATCGTTGTCCAGTTCAACTTGTTGATTTTAGAGACATCACTTGTTCCTTTGGTTTAGCTGTTTCTCCAACTCCTGGTTGCATTGGGTGAGTCGTTCGACTTCTGTTGCCAAGGTTTGCTTGTCTTTCCAAGGCATTGGAGGGATTCTTTGTCTCCTAGTTAATGATAGCCATCGATCGTGTCTAAACCATGCAACTCTTTGTCTTAGAAGCAGTGATATGGCTAATCACTTGATTCCCACAAATGGCGCCAACTGATGATGCATGAAAATCATCAGTAAGTTTATGGTTCCTGATCACACCGATGGGTACCTAAAGAATAAGAGAACAAGAACCAAACAAGAGGTGCCGATCTGGTACCAGCTAAAGACCCTCTGAAAGTTTAAGTTAGTGAATGAGATAACTCTAAGAACTCTATAGTGAGAGAGTTTAGGATTTTCTGCATACCTGGGAAAGGAGGAGACCTCTTACTTATATAGCGATGTGGAGGAGACCTAGATCCTGGGAATACATGGATTATCCTTATAGGGAGAAGGTGGAGTTAATGCCATCAAGATCTTGAGGATACTCTCCATTCTGGGAAGGTGAAAATCGTGTGATAGGGTCTTTATGTGTGGTGCGTAAGATATTTCCATATAAGAATATGTGTGTAAAGTACATAAGGCCACGTAGGACCCGTCAGCATGCTTCTTTGTCTGTTAGGGTCACCCGTCAACTTGGTAGGGAGATGTACCCAGCAACTTTACATGGATCTATCCATGTAACCATCGGCCACTTGTTGGTGTAAGGTACAAGGTCTCGGACGAATCCTTTTGAGACCGATGGTTCCTTTGGGGCCGATGGTTCTCTTGAGGCCATCGGCCTTTTGCCGGTATGATACATTTTTCCTGATGGGCTCTGTTGTTTAAGAATCATGATCTTATTACAAAAATACCCTTATCAATTATAATTTGGAATTATTGCATTTTTTTAATCATTGAAAAGGTTAATAGTTTCCATTCATCATAATTGGGGATTACTATACTTTTCAATGACAAAAATACTTAAGAGTGTGATAAGTGTTATGCATTTGTGGGCGAAATAAAATTTGACATGTGTAATATATATTTTCTATGTATAATTGGAATCGAACACTTAGGGACCGTTTGATAACGTTGTTCTAGTAACGTTATTTGTATTTTTGGAAATACGTTTGGGTGAAAAGTGTGTAAAAATACATGTAATGTTGTTTAAAAACTAAAAAATGTTGCTTAAACTACCATACCAAGCGGCCCCTTATTGTCTAGTTTTCATTATTTTCAAAGTTACTCATAAAATATACTTTACAGTTTACACTACTCATAGTGCCAGGAATATTATAAAAATGGCCATTAAATAAATTCAAAATATATAACAAACTCAAACGTGCTTGGAAAAATTCATCCATCGCTAAAATTTTATTTAAATCCTAAAATTTAAATTACATTATTTATGTCTGGTATAGTTTCAAAATCATTTTCATTTGCGTTAATTTCTTTGGAGGCCAAAGCATAATAATAATAATAATAATAATAATAAACTAGCCTCTTAACATGCACTCACAAGCAGGCTTAGAGGCTTAGAGGTGCTTTCATTTTTATTTTTTTGGTAAATAATAATTTGCATCTATTATAATTTGTGATTATTACATTTTTCTAATCACAAAAATACATATGGAGTAATGAGTAAATTATTTCACCCACAAACGCTTTACCTACAAACGCATAATACTCATCACATCTTTAAATATTTTTGTAATTAAAAAATATAATAATAAAATAAAAGAGCGCATGAGCTCACAGGCATAGTTCTCAGAACCGGACCGGACCGGGAGGTCGGACCGTGAAAACCGTGAACCGTGATGAAAATCGGTTTTTTAAGCATAAAGAACCGGGCATATGTGGCAATTCCGTGAACCCCTAAAACCGGGGTTGGACCGTACGAACCGGTCAAGAACCGTGCGGTCCAACCCCTTAGCCTTTTTTTTTTTTTTTTTAATTTATAAAAACAACTTAGCACAATTTTATTCTACTTAATTAAATTATCCATCACTTACAAGGAATAAAAAAAATTATAATTAAAATCCTTCAAAGATATTCAACTTTACTTCAAAAATTAATCATAAATTTTAATGTTTTCATGGTTATTATTTTATTTTATTAACTTTCTTATCTAATTATTAAATTGGCGGGGGAGGGGGGGGCGGAATTAGGAAGGGAAGGGAAGGGCACGTGAGAGGCAGGCTAACACCTCTAAAATCAAATCTATAAAATGCAAATTGCAATAGCACTGGCAACTTGCACCCCCACTCTGTTAAGTTATGTGATGGCCCGAATCCTAACTCAAACCCTACTACAAGTACAACAACTCTGCATTCGCAATTGCAAACAATCTCCGGCTCTGATTCTCAAATCCTCAACAAACACAAACACACATAGTAGGTTGTTTTTCTCTAGCAGCAGCATCGAGATCGACCACCTAGGCGGTGCTGCTTCGTCATCCGACGGTGAATTCGAGGCCTTGGCTCTGAAGAGGCTTGACGACTTGATCCACGGTATCATTGTCCAGAAGTCTACTCCCGATTGGCTCCCCTTTGTCCCTGGTTCCTCTTTCTGGGTCCCACCCAGACCCAACTTACTTGATTTGGTTACCAACCTCTCCCATAATCCTCCTCACTCTCTTTCCTTCTCTACTTCCCGTGGTTGGCCTTGCTTCTCCACTTTCTTCCTCCTCAATCATCATGGTAATGCTATGCTATTATTTTTCTTTATGTCATACTTGCTCTTATCCTTTCCTCATTATTTTAAAATAATAATCAAATCACAATTTGGGTATTTACACTAAATAAATAAGTTGACCTGATCCTCTGGACTTAGAAAGAGATGGAGATGAGCTTTTAATGATTAGGAGTTGGGGAATGTATAAATTGAAAATTTGCTTTTTTTAAATGTTTAAATAAAATACTATGTCTAATTTTTATGTGCCAACAACTAAAACAACACATTGCTAACTAGTAGTAATTATTATATAGAAAGATAACCAACCCATCATCTAATAAATTATTAATATTGTCTCTCCAATAATTGACTTTACTATGTACGGGAGTGTAATGAGGATTGCTAAAAATGCTTAACTTTGAAGTCTTTTGGAGATGATCAAGTTGGGTTGCTTGTTGTATTGATACACTTGGCTCCTGCTGCATTTGTGAAAAGACGTTCTTGTAGATGATATTATAAGCATTTGCTGCCTAGATGATTTTTTAACGATGGATTCTTTAATACATGTTAGATGCTACTACTGAAATTAAATGCACTTAGAATCTTTTGGAAAAGTATCAAATTCAATGAACTTTAAAGGCTTACATTATGTAAAGCCTTGATAATTTTGCAGTTGGCAGTGGCATATATGTCATTAACAGGTCTCTTTTATGTAGAGACAGTTTTCTTAGCCATGACAATGAGGCCTCAACAAGCTACACTTTTTCATTGAGATTGTATGTGATATATATATATATATATATACACGTATATCAGTTTAAGAATAAGAATCAAACTTTGTTCGATGTGTAAAATTTCATTGTTACTCTTTAATCTGGTTTGGAGATTTAAGATATGTGACAATTTTTCTACATTTATTACGTCATCAGAGAACAGTTCCAAATGTTATTGGTGAACTTCTATTGTACAGGCTTTGAGCTTTGATATATTATGACATCTGTTCTTCTTTTTTCTTTTCTTTTTTGGATGAAAAGAGGATGGATCTGCTCAACCAAATGAGGATTTGGAGAGCAAGGAGTCAGCAGAGACAGAGACGGAGCTAGACATAGAGGTGAAGGTTTCAGATGACATGTCACGATCTGAGAATGAGGAAGATTGAGCAGCTCATCACTTGACATATTGGTGACTGTGGTAGGTACATTCCCTGGCTATTGCCAGTGGTGTTTTTCTTCATCTATGTGACTTATTGTATGTTATTAGTTTTAAAGGAAGGTTCAAGGTTTTTTTTCCTTTAGTCTTGTTCAATATATATGTCCTTTCCATTGATTTTAGTCGAAACTCAGTTTTTAGCTATGGTGGTTGCGTAATAACTTTTAGCAGTGGTAATATAAATATATAATCAAATTTTCTCCATGCTGTGATTTGAAATAGGAATCCTTCCAAAAAGAAGAAAAGAAAAAAGTTAAAATGGTAATGACACTTTAATTTTCATAAGCAAAATGTTTGCATGATCATGACTACATACATTTGGGGGGAAAATCTCTCAATTTTTTTTCCCCTTGGCGAATTTACTTGTGCACCCAAGAGGTTTCGAAACACTAAGCTCAGTCATCACTCACACTCAAAGGCATAGAGATACCATTTGCCCCAAAAGCCATTGTGAAAATGGTTCAAATAGTAGTAATGACAGTTATTTTCTTATGCGTACCTTTGTGTGTTTATAGCTTGATCTATTTGAGCAAAATCTTTGTTTTCATATGGGGCATATACATGTGCTTGCATGTGTGTATGCTTGTCTTTTGAGGTCAAATTTCTTCATCCAAGGTGTAAAATTTTGCTCCTAGTTGTCCGTCACAATCTACTATTTGCTTATGCAAATAGTCTCTTTTACACAATTTTTGTTTGGAACTTGCAGGCTTGCTAACCATTGTAGATTCAGAAAAAGGAGCAGCTTGGCTGATAAAAGTTTTTCAGCGAATGGAATATTGTACAGACGCAATTATGGTAGTTTTGGGGTCAGGAGTTGCTTTTTGGCTCCAATTGTCAACCCACCCCTTTACTTATGTTTTTACTTTTCTGCTGTTTGTGGCTGTGTTGGTGAAATTAGTGTATATTGAACATTCAGATATAATCTTCTCATCAGAATTCTTAACAATTTGTACCTCTCTCTCTGTCTCTCACTGGAAAAACTTAGATATGGTGTGGCAAGAATAATTTTCCAGCAATAAAAGAAGATTACAGCTAGGAGAAGAAATTCAATGAAGTTGGAACACCAACACATCAATCTTTAGGTTCAAAGAGTTAGAAAAAAAAAATATATATATATATATATATATTCAAATTTGAAATTTCATGTATTAGACTTAGGCTCCCCCCATTGGCAGTTAGACTAATGTTATCCCATTAGATTTATCTCTCGTATTTGTTATGCTTCCTTTTGCCAGTTATGGACTTTCTTTCTGTGTCTGTCAGTGTATTGTGTCTCTGTTCTTTACTTGAGAGTTTAGTCCCAAAGATTCCGTCATCACAACTTGTGGAGGACAAGATCAAACAATTGCAATGCTCTGTGGTAGCCGGTTCTAGCTCTCATGGTCAAAGTGCCAATCTGTCAAATACATCGGACGAGATGACAGTGAGTAGGAAGAATTCCCCACTCGAAGGACTTGAGTCAAGTGATGAGCAAACATCAACAACTCAACCTATAAACACTCTTATGGTCAGTTTAGGTTACACTTATTTTGCTAAAAGTACTATAAATAAAGGTAAATGTTAATTGGAATAGTATAATGGGATCTATGAATAGTAGTAAAAATAAATTGAATAGTAAAATAAGTTGGAAAAAAATAAGCTCACCAAATAGACACTTAGTTTAGACAAGAATAATGTTGTTTATAATTGCCCTTAGTGACAGTAGAATCATATGCTTTCATCGAATATATTATAATTAATTTTTAAGCATTCAGTTTTATTAATATATTTAATTTTTAAGCATTCAGTTTTATTGAAAGTCACATGTTAGTCACATCGCCATTTAAAATATTCAATACATAATAATAAGTATCCATTTGGATACTGATAACGCTGAGTGTCTGTGTTTTGACTTTTTTTTTTTTTTTTAGAAGCGCGTTTCTGTCTTTTCTAGTGGGTTTTGTGTACTGTTCACAGGACCAACAAACCTCTTTTTTCACTAAAATTTTCATTAAAATTGGGTCTCACAGTATTATTCACACATTTAAAAATTATTTTGCTACAATATTTTCAGTTTTCAACAAAATAAGCGGTATTCAAACACACTCTAAATCAAACATAACATAGAAAAATTAACAAATAGACTTTATAATAACTATAGGCTTGTCAAATAATCTATTGCCCCTTCTTACATTTGGGCTTATATGTTCCTACATCAATCCCTCTAGGTAGGGGAAAATTTCAGCACCGACGAGAAGAATTCAGCTCTAAGGATTAACTTTTCCCAATTCCTCTTCAGCAATCCGTGAGCTTTTTTGCAGTAGGCTTTTCCAACCACTCCACTAAGTATCACCTATATTGGATGCGTTTCCTTGATAACCTTTTTGATATCAAACGCATCTTCAAACATTTTGCTACAGTTTAGAAAGTTGTTCCATTTGTTTGTCAACATCTTCCCATCTCTCCATCAAGCCCATCAAATGATTACAAATCTTGTGGTAATTCAAGCAAATAAGCATTCAATCAAATATTCTTCAACACTTCACATGGTCCAAACTTCCTTGACTTGAGCTTGTGGTAAGTCCTATTAGAAAACTTTTCACGTTTCAAATGCACCAACACCATTTCACATTCTTCAAAATCCTTAACCCATCAATGCTGGTTTGTTGCATAAGCTTCATTACTAGCCTTGAGAACGATCTTCATTTCCTCATGAACTCGTAAAATATGATTAGCAAAGGCATCTCTGTCGTTACTAACTTGAGCTTAGTGACACTAAATCTAAAATGTGTTAGGGATTGGGTCCATAAGCAGATTCAAATGGTGTCTTCTTTATGGTTCTATTTACAGAATAATTGTAAGCAAATTTAGCTTCAGGTATAACAAAATCATGTCTTTACATGATTCCTAGCAAGGCACCTTAACATGTTACCAAGCTTCGGTTGAACTTGAACACTTCGGTTTGCCATCAATTTGTGTGTGGCAAGTCCTATAATAATTCAATTCAGTCTCAAGCTTTTGCCACAAATTACTTCAAAAAATAACCTACGAACTTGACATCTCTACAAGAAAAACTAGATGATGAAATGTCGTGTATCACTGCTCTTTGAAAAATAACTCAACAATGTGTAGAAACAGAAGTTTTCGAGCAAGGGATGAAATAATTATTTTGGAATAATGATCAACCACAACAAAGATGGTCATGTCACTTTGTAATCTTTGGGAGTCCTAAAATGAAATCCATACTCAAATGAGCACAAGAATGATAAGAAACAAGTGATTCATATTTTATTGAAGTAGAGAACTAGGCCTCCTAGAGAATGAGAAGATAGAACGGAAGTTAAGAGAATGAGTAGAAAGAGAGCAATGTGCTTAACATTTTCTGATATATCTCTTTACAATGAGCTATAGCTTCTTATAGTACAAGTCCCTCCCAATTCTGTTACAACAACAATAATAACTACTAACTAATCCTAATTGACCAATGCCAACTCAGCAGCCAAGGCTAACTGCCAATGCCAACTCAGCAGCCAATGCAACTAACTTCCATGGCTTATCACCTCAGCAAGCACAGCTCCTATCAATCTCTTTTCAATCATTCCCCTCTAAAAGGCCTTATCCACAAGGTCCTCTTGTCACTCTTCCCCTCTTTAAAGAACCTTGCCCACAAGTGTGGGGAAACTGGTGTTGAAGCTTAAAAAGAGATTCTCAAATAGCATCCTCCACAGCATGACCTTGCCATTGAATAAGAACTTCAATAATGGTACGATTCCTCAGCTGCGTGAACCTCTACTGCAAAACTGCAATAGGTTCAGGATGAATAAGGATAACAGAATCAACAAGTAGAAGAGTGGGGAATGGAACAATTTGAGCACCCAATTTTTGCTTCAGACAAGATATGTAAAATACTAGATGAATTGGACAATCAGCAGGTAAAGCTAGCTTGTAAACCACCTCACCAATTCTCTACCAAATATGAAAAGGGCCAAAATATCAAGGAGAGAGTTTATTGTAGGCTTGTAGCCTCTAAGTTTGAGAGACTGTTGCCTATAAGGCTGAAGCTTGAAATAGACCCAATCACCAACCTCAAAACACCTATCATACCTGTGTTGGTCAGTCTAAAGCTTCATCCTAGCTTGAGCTTACACTAACTTTTATTTAAGGAGAGCAATGACATCATGTCTATTGTGCAACAAGACACCCAACTTGACACTAAACAGAAGACCTCTCAATACGATGGGAAGAGAGAGATGACAGGAAGGTGAGGCCTCCATTTGGGTAAATCATCAACTTCACCCCACTGAATACTCCACTAGATCAAGTATTGATGCAGATCAGGGACGACTCCGCACTCAATTGGCCAGAAAGGCTGAAAGGAGACCCAGACAAGCGATCCAAGGAAAAATATTGCCACTTCCATCATGACCATGGACATGATACCTCTGACTACTACGAGCTGAAAAATTGAATTGAATCCCCTATTAGAAAAGGGAAGTTGAAGCGATTTGTCAGAGGTGGACTTGGGATACAACCTCCATAAGGACCAGAGCAATCTGGCAGAGCGAAAGAGCGATCTAGAGCAATCCTTGGAGAAATAAAAGTGATTGCAGGAGGCACTGCAAGATTGATGGCAAAACAGAAGAGCAACTTAGAGCACCCCTTGAAGACCAAAGATTGATGGTAGAACCAATGGAGGAACTGGAAGATGTCTCTTTGGACGACAACCACCTGACAAGAGACACTTGATGGGTGGAAGCTACCTCACACTTGGAATGCCAAACTCTTGAGAAAGTAATACCCCAACAACCATGTTTACATTTACTTTGCTTGCATTTTCTTTTCATACATTGCTTATAAGAGTCATGTTTTGAAGCAACTTATACTTTGATGTCATTTTCTTGTTTGAGACTTAACTTATTTTCCTGTGAGCTTACCATTTGAATAAAAGCATTTTCTCCACTTATGATGCATTGGGTAGAAGGAACCGAACAACCAAAGTCGCCTATGGGTGGACGAACTAAACACAAAGTCACCTAAGGGTGGATAGATGACCAAAGTTGCCTATGGATGGACGATCTAAACACAAAGTCACCTATTGGTGGAAGGACAACCAAAGTCGCCTACGGGTGAACAGTCTAAATACAAAGTCGCCTAACAGTGGACGGACAACCAAAGTCACCTATGGGTGGATGTTTTAAACATAAAGTCGCTTAAGGGTGGATGACCAAAGTCGCCTACAGGTGGACAATCTAAACACAAAGTCGCCTAAGAGTGGACGAACGACTAAAGTCACCTATGGGTGGATGGACTAAATACAAAATCGCCTAAGGGTGGATGAACAACCAAAGTCGCCTACGGGTGGGCGGTCTAAACATAAAGTCGCCTAAGAGTGGACGAACGATCAAAGTTGCCTACTGCTACGACTTAAATAATGCTCCCAAGTGTAGGATTGTCGCAAAGCAATAACTCAGAAAGTCCGAGGTCGAATCCACAGGGAAAAGGGAATTGATTAGCAAACCACAAGAGAATAAAACTAAAATAATAAAGCTTAACTGAAGAGATTTTTGATAGTTTAGTAAAGGTAATTTAAATTGAGAGAAAATAACAATATATTAAGGCACTAAGGTTTAGGGATCCGCACACAACACATCTATTGATAGTCTTAACAATATTTATTTTATAACTCAACTAAAATTCATACGAAAGATGATCTTAGTCAGATGATTTAACAATAAAAACTCAAGAATTAATTGTCTAAGGTAGTTTCATGCAATTGATTGATTTTAGGCAAAACAAAACTAGTGAATTAGTTCGCAGGGAATATTAAGCATTTAACTTGCCCAGAGTCTACGATAAATCAAAGGATTATATAAAACTAAACACTTTTCTAGATGATTAAAACAATCAAAAACATAAAAACATAAGCATTAAAACCAATAAATAATTGTTAAGAACATGTCAATAAACGGTTGGGTTTCACCCCTTACCTTAGCAAGGCTTCTAGCAAGACAAAACACAAATAAAACTCTAAAAGTTGTAAAGAAACTTTAAGAAAACCTAAATTATGTTCTACGGCAGCTCTCTTCTGAATTTTTCCCTAAAGAGCCTTTAAATAGGTCAAGAAATCTTATTACAAGTTGAATTCTCATTTGGAGAAAATCCCAAGTTTTTCCCTAATGATATAAATATGCAAAATTAAGCTATTATCACCTACAAGTGGATGTTCTAAACATAAAGTCTCCTAAGGGTGGATAGACGACCAAAGTCACCTACGGGTGGGTGGTCTAAACATAAAGTTGCCTAAGAGTGGACGGATGACCAAAGCCGCCTACGGGTGGACGATCTAAACATAATGCATGAGTCATTACCAATGGATGCACGGGTTTACATGATCATTGGCAAGATAATCAATCGTCTCATAAAGCCACCAGAGGCATTACAAGAGCCATTAAGAACACCATTGAAGGCCTCCAACAGTTAGAGAAGTTAGAAATCTATAAATGACCTTAGAACATAAGCAAAGGCTCATTGGCTAGCACCATGCCAATGACCAAAAGGAGAGAAACAACATTGTTATTCTCTTGTAGGTCTCAGACTCATTCACGACGAATTCTACCTAGACGAACCTATCGATTGTCGAATTTGGCTTCATCACCTTTCATATTCCAATTGCGTTCGTAAAGACGATAGTAAGAATAGGGGGGCAACTGAAAAGGAGAAAAATCACCCTTGTCCATCATAGAGCAAAAGAAGAGAAATTTAGCATCACCCATCAAGCCAGTCAGCATTGTCCATGTGATGAACGACTACAGCATACATTAAATGAGTTTCCCATAAATGACATGAGTAACGGTTAATGAGCTAGATAGGCAGAAACTTAACCGACAGACGAACGGGCAAAAGACCATTGAAGTCTATAAGGCCTCCGCATTCATTACTGATGAGTGTCAATTTATCAAGATCGTCCATCTCTCGACGGACAAATTAAATGCTATTCAATGCAAGGCATAATGTACGAACATCAATGACAGACGAAGCCAAAATATATATTCAATGCCCAAGACAACTAAGGAGTAATGTATGGGTACCAATGGCTCCATATACCATAAATGTAGATATTCCTTCAGAAGACAATGAAGACATGGGCTATAAAAACCCACACAAACCAAAAAGATGGAGGTAGACAATACTCATCCCAAAAACTATTCCCAAGTTGAATTCTTTTGCGATATACGTCAATTGAATTCTATTCTAACTTAATCCTTGGAGGCCCTTTAGCACACACCACACCGGTGTATTTCTTTTTCTCTATTTCATATCTTATTGCAGGTTCGTCTCTAGACAAATCCAACACCTTTGTCCATCTATATTGATGAAGGGTTCAACTGACGATTTTCTACATCATCATCTACCAAGAAAAACTACTCTACGAACCTAAGATCTATTCGAGGGCTAGGTTATAAGATGAGAAGTTGTTAGGCACCTATCCTACCCAGACAAAATCTAGTCTTCTAGACTCTAGTGATCATTTAAGTAACTGTTAATATATAGTGATCAAATGCAACATGTATTTAAATTATAAATTTAAGATTAATTCAAGAAGTGAGCTTTATTAATCTACCCTCTTTAAAATAAGAGGAAATTTTGAAAAAGGTATTCAAGATCTGTTTTTATTTATTAGAACATAAGAGATTTGTGGAGAAAAATTTAGATCTGTTTTATTCAGAAGAAAAAAAAAACAGTAGATTTTAAGAAGAAAATTCATATCTATTTTTATTTGTTAAGAAAAACAGTAATTTTAAGAAGAAAATTCAAATCTATTTTTATTTGTTAAGAAAAATAGTAATTTTAAGAAGAAAATTCAGATAACTTTTATTTGCTAAGAAAAAAAGTAATTTTAAGAAGAAAATTCATATCTATTTTATCTGTTAAGAAAAACAGTAATTTTAAGAAGAACATTTAGATCTGTTTTTTATTTGTTGAGAAAAATTGTAATTTTAAGAAGAAAATGCAGATCTATTTTTTTGTTGTCTAAAACATGAGATTTGATAGAAGACGTAAGGTTGAATTTAATCAACCATTTTGTTGGCTTTATTCCGTGTCAAATTTGCTTGTAATTTAACACATAGAAACTCTGTATTTAGATGAAAATCATGTAAGGGTAATGTGTGTGAAAGTGTGAAGAAATGCTCAAGACTGTGCAGTGAAGTAGGGACTCGTGACTGGATCTCGCAGGTGGCTCACGACTAGCAAGCCGCTAGATGATGCGCACAAGCGAAGCATGCAGAGAAGCAAAACCATCATGCCAGTTGTAGCACTACAGGACAAAAAGTCCAGACTGGCCATTTAGTTAGCTCGCGGCTTGAACTTGCAACTCAGTCATGTCGCGAGGCCAAGTCGCCAGCTAGCTTTGTTTTGAAAAAATTGACTCTTCGCATTCCTTTCTTACCCTAGTATAAATACCCTTTATACCCACGAAATGTAGAGAGCTTCCAGAGATAATATTGAGAGAGAAACCCTAGAGAAAAAATAAGATTAACTCATCTATAATCTTTACATAGAGACTCTTCAAATTCCTCTATTCTCACCCTCTCCATTGTTACATCCTTGAGAGGTTCTTACCCAAATCATTTTCTTACCATACCCACATCTGTGAGAAGGCTTTTTGGTGCTTTGGGAATCAATTAGCAAGGGACCAATAGTTATTGGTTGATGCTATGGGCTATGACGAAATCTGGTAAACTAAAGAAAACAAAGGTTTGGCACAACCTCATTGGAGTAAGAAGTTTGGAGTGCTTAGGCACACTGGGTAGATTAGGTTTGGAGGGTCTTCTGCTGTTCATATATCCCAACTTCATTCTTTAGTGGATTATTGCCCGCTTAGAGGGCGGTGGAGAGGTTTTACGCCGAGGGCTTCGGTTTCCTCTTCGATAACATATCGCTGTGTTGTCTTTGTATTTGCATCTCTCTTCCCTTTATCTTTGCCATTTAATTACTGTTGTGGTTGTGATTATTTTGTTAGGATTAGTGCCCTTAAATCCTATTGTATGATGCCATATACATTATTATATATGACATTATGTATAATTTAATGTTGTCATTAATAAAGTTGTTTTATTATTATCTAAAATAATGATAACATTAATATTCGGACATTATCATATAGTCCATGAGATGCATAGTATGTGATTTATGTGAAAAGTCACAGAAGATATAAATCACAAGTTCTTTATAAACTCAGAATTATAGTTCGTAGTCGGTGATGAAATTGAACATTTCATCTGCGAAGGCTATAACATATCAATTAAGATGATTTGTCTTGATCATGGAAGTGAAGACTTCTAGTTGATATGTTTTAAGAGTTAAGATATTTTGAACTGGACCACTATGAGATTTATTATTCTTCTAACGATGTCAAATAAATAATAAATCTCACGACTTCTATTTGCATGAACTCTTAATTCTGAGAGAATAATAGACCTGATCATGAAATGTAGGTTGTTTTGATATATCAGGAGTGAGATCTAAAGTAATGATCAAAACCTCAGTATATTAGGCAGTCACATTTGGTGTTGATGGAACATATATTTTCAGGATGGAATTCATAATCTCTTAACGGATATATAAAATATTCTCTGGAGATATAAAATATTCCCTTGAAATAAGTTTATTAGGTTCAGTTATTTAGAAAATTAGGCCTAACCACTTTGGTAAGAAATTACTAAAGTATATATTTATGAAATTAGATTTCATAAATATATGATGAATAACTTTAAAGAATTAAACTGGGTACTCAAGGATTAAGATGTAGTAATCTATAAAATGGCAGTCTTTATTCATGACTTTATATTACTACGAATATTTTATGAAAGGATTGCATGTATAATAAAATCTTGGAATATAATTTATTAATAAGGCCTAGAGTGCAATTATATTTATATAGTGATATTAAATATAATTAATGGTAACTTTAGACTTATCAAGAGTTGACAGAAAAACTCAAAGCCCATTGGAGCTAGTGTTTTATTGGTCTCTTTTGGTCCCATTTCAAGCCACACACTAAAGCCCAATTGGAAAAGCCCAATAGGCCAGCCTAATTAGATAATCAATTAGTTATAAAGGGAGAAACATACATAATTTTTTTTAAAAGAGACATCATTGTGAAATGGTGTGTATGTATGAGTGAAACCGCTCGATTATTCTCCTTGGAAACTGATTGAGAGACCACACTTCTTGGGCATAAAGTGGAAATTGAGTGAAGATTAAAAGTGTTCTCAAGTACATATAATCTTTTGTTTTGAATTTCACCGCACCAAGGTACACTATTTTGTTCTTAAATTTTGAAATTTACATAGTACATATTATCAATCATGAATGAAATATATCCATGTTTGTGGCTTCCGTTGTGTGTTTTGTATGAAATACAAAACCAGATTATCCAACAATTGGTATTAGAGCCAGGTTTTCATTTCATGTTTGTATAATATGTGATTGAGATTTTAGAATAAAAGAAATTAGTGGTGATTTAAATTTTTTGCTAAGTAAAGTTTCTTACATAAAACTGGTATATTGGTCAAAGCATGAGTATTTGGTTTTGCATTGGTTGGTTATAATTGACGATTGAATTTTGTTTGATAACAGTTCCCAATGCCATTGACTTATATGAGACATGATGATATTGGGTTCACATCGAGGATGCATATTCTCTTGGTTTGTTTGAAGTGATCAAGATTATGTCTTTCCATGAATTGGACATGAACACAATAGTCTTTGTATTAGAGACGAACACATAAACCTATGATACATTGATTGAGTTTGATGTGTCGGTCACTTGTTTTCTTGGAATGGATATAGTTATTGACTATTGAATGTAACTGTCAAGTGCGTGAATGATGCTTTGTACCGCTTGGATAGAAATATAAATATAAGGCTCGCATGGTTTGATTATTATAAGGCTTTTGATCTTGCATGGTTTCCCATGTGGCATTTTCATTCCGCCATTAACATGCTTTCAATTATATATATGGGTTTATATGCAAGTTCTTGATGGCCATCTTATAAGCATGTAATATTTGCCTTGGTTGTACAATCCGTATATTATATTTTATATATATAATATATGGGTTTACATGCAAATTTTTTATAAAGGATTCATCATATTGTTGCTTGCCTTGCATCATATATTTATAGTCCAACAGTATATTAATGCTAGAATAAAGTATTTTGGTTTCCTGTTAAAATACTTTAATGAAATTTATTCCTAATGAGATTAGGATTATGTTTTCAAGGGTTTCTAGCATTATTATGGTTCTTGATCTTAAAAACATTTAATTTAAAATATTTAGTGGGAGAGAGATACAAAGGTTGGATCTCACGGCCTCCATTATCGATTTATAGTAGTGGGTAAGCACCTCGCCTTGGCGTATATGCCTTGCTCCCTTCGGAGGGTGTTTAATTCATGGTACTACAGAATAAGCTTCTTAATGATGGATGATATGTGTTTTTTACATTAAGGACGATCATGCTACCGTGGAGTTACTTAATGACTCACATAGAATTCAGTCAATGGTGTATACTAGAATAAGTTTAATGTTAACTTCCCTTCGAAGCGATGTCATTATTACTTAGAGGCTAAAGGAAATACGGCATGTTATTAGTGTTTGATAAGAGTTATCATGCTAGCACTAATAATGAGAATAGTTCTCAATCAATCATAGTGTTTATAATTTACTTGCTTCCAAGGAATTTTAAACATGGGATTGGGATGTCGTTGCATATATTATTTTATAGTTTTATTAAGGTTCCATATTATATACTTATATGCTAAATCGATAATGTCAAGTTTACTTATTATATTCATTTTTATTATTTTCAGATTTAAATCATGGCATCATTTAGTCCACTTGTTGCTATTCTTAATCAAAACAAACTAACTAGATCCAACTATGTTGACTGGAAAAGAAATTTGGACATTGTTCTCACAGCTAAAGAGCACAAATATGTGCTTACTCAACCATGTCCTAGCTTTCCTTCATTAGATGCTCCTCCTGAGGAAAAATAGCGATATGATCGTTGGAAAAAATCTAATGAAATGGCCAAGTGCTACATCCTAGCATCTATCTCAAATGTTCTATAGCATCAAATGCAGGATGTAGAACTAGTTTCGGATATAATGCTAAGTCTGAAGGAGATGTTTGGTGAGGAAAGCTGTTCTGCAAGGCAAGAAACTATGAGGCAGATTTATAATACCAAAATGGCTGAAAGTACTTCAATAAGGGAGCATTGTCTTAGGATGATCTCTAATCTGAATACATTGGAAGTTTTAGGTACCGATATTGATGGAGAATCCCAAGTGGATATGATACTCCAATCGCTACCGGAATCATTCAAGGAATTCAAACTTAATTATAATATGAACAAAAAGATTTATTCATTGTTTAAATTAATGAATGAGTTGGTAGCAGCAAAAGGCATCCTTGGTACTTCTAGTGTTGAAGTCAATGTTGGTGAAGCTTCTACTTCTTAACCTAAGTCGAAAGGCAAGGGTAAAAAGAAGAAGAAGAAAAAGAAGAACTTCACTAAGCAAGATGGTAAACAAATTGCCTTAGGAGTTGCTAACAAAGGAAATAAAACTAAAGGAAAGTGTTTCCATTGTGATGAGAAAGGACATTAGAATAGGAATTGTCCAATATTCAAGACTGCCAAGAATAAGGGTATGAAAAGTTCATTCCTTCTTGAAATATGTTTGGTACAAAATCCCAAGGATTCCTGGTGTGTGGATTCAGGTTATACTAATCATATCTGCAATACTTTGCAAAGGTTCCAAGAGACCAGAAAGCTGAATGAAGGGGAATTATTTCTTACTTTGGCTTATGGGAGCAAGATTTCGGTTGTAGCTGTTGGAGTGTTTAATTTATACTTTGAGTCTAGGGTTTTAATATTGGAAGACTGTTTGTATGTACCTAATGTTCGTAGGAATTTAATTTCTGCAACTTATTTAGGTAAACATGGGTATTGTGTTATCCTTAAAGACAATGTTGTAATAAAAAAAGGTAAAGTGTTTATCTGTTCTGGCAATATTGTGGATGGTCTTTATATTTAACTCCTGATAAGCATGAATTATACAATTTTGAATTAGATAATGACTCTAATGTAAAATCATTAAAAAGAAAGTTTCCTTCTACTAATGAAGCATATCTTTGGCACTTGCGTTTGGGTCATATTAATCCAAACAGAATTCAAAGATTGATCAAAGATGGACTCTTAGAGCCATTGGACTTTGATGAATTTTCAGTTTATGAATTTTGTTTGGAAGGCAAAATGACCAAACGACCTTTTAATCAAAAGGTAGAAGAGCCTAAGAGTTGCTTGAATTAGTTCATATGGATGTATGTGGTCCCATGTCAACCCAAGCAAAAGGAGGTTATGAATACATCATCACTTTTACCGATGATTACTCAAGATATGGTTATGTGTACCTAATGAAACAGAAGTCCAAAGCCTTTGAAAAGTTCAAAGAGTTTAGCGCTGAAGTTGAGAATCAATTAGGTAAACACATAAAGGCCATTCGATCTGATCGTGGTGGTGAATACCTTCTTGGGGATTTCAAGGATTACTTAACTCAAAATGAGATTGTATCCCAATTGACTACACCTGGAACTCCCCAATAGAATGGTGTAGCAGAAAAAAGGAATAGGACTCTTTTGGAAATGGTTAGGTTCATGATGAGTTACTTAACTTTACCGATTTATTTTTAGGGTTATGCCTTAAATACAGCAATACATCTTTTGAATTTAGTTCCATTAAAATATGTTCCCAAAACACCCATGGAATTGTGGAGTGGGCGTAAGCCTAGTATGAGATATCTCCACATTTGGGGATGTCCAACGCATGTGTTAAAAGGGAAGCCTGATAAGTTGAAACCAAAATTAGAAGTGTGTTTGCTTGTAGGTTATCCAAAAGAAATTAGAGGTTATTTATTCTATAGTCATAAGGATAACAAAGTTTTTGTTAGTATAAATGCTAAATTCCTGAAAAATGACTATATGAATAATTTTGTTAGGTTCTAAAGGTTTAGGAATTTATGTATTTAGAACTCTAATTTGTAATATTGGCAAACCATAATCAAAACAATATGTTAAGTCTTGTTAAAGTATGCTCAAAGTTGTTTAATTATTGTAAAGTTGGAATCGAGAGACTGTAGATGCATTGGGGCATTTCGGTCTGGCTCGATCGATTGAAGAATAGATTTGATCGATCAAAAATCCATCAGATTGCATTTTTCTACAGTTTTTCAACTCAGCCCTAACTCATTAAACGTTTAGGGTTTTATGTTTTTGCCCTAAGTATATAAGGCAAAACCCTAGCCACATTTTTAAAGTTGCTCCAGTTGTATTGTTGCTCATACATTGCTGTTTTGTGTAAATCTCTTGTGAGATCTAGAGGAGCTTTCCTTTACATAAAGCTTAGGGTTTTCAAGATTAAGATTACTTCAACATCTTGATGATCAACTTGGTTGCTACCATTGAAACTTAAAGAATATCAAGCGTAGGTGCTTGTAGCTGATTGAAGAATTCAAGAAAGAAGGAGTTCGTGGATTCGAAGTTTGCACGGGGTCGTGTCAGTAAGTTCTGCTGGTAGATAGCATTAGGAAGTCAAGCAGGGAGCTTGTAAGTTCTTTTGTATGAACTTCGATTCTTTCATAGTGAATTCAGTTTTGCCTTGAGGATCGGTGGGTAAAATCCTCCCCAGGTTTTTTACCGGTTTGGTTTTCCTGGGTGATCATATCTTGTGTTATTTATTATTCCGCTGCTTTATATTCTTGATATGATTGTTTGATTGTTTCAACCTAGAATTGCATAATTTGACTAAGTAACAACTTGGCTAATTAACTAGGATACTCAATCTGGTTGTGTGTTAAGGGGTCTAAATTTTCCAACAAATTTTACTCCTAGAAGTAAAGTTGTATTGGCTGAAATGAATGAGCCTATAATAGAACAACCAATGCATGAAACTAGGGATAATGTGGGTGTATTAGATACACCACAAGACATTACTCATGAGATAACTAGTACACAGGTGCCTCATCGTAGTGGAAGAATTGTTTGGCCTCTTATAAGATTTATAGGTTTGGAAGAAACTTATGAAACTATCCTAGAAAAGGCTGAATCGGATCCCTACACTTATGAAGAGGCAATGAATGATATAGATGCACATCATTAGATCAAAACTATGAAATCTAAATTAGATTCCATGTATTCCAATCAATTTTGGGATCTTGTAAAGGCGTCTAACGACATTAAACCTGTTGGTTGCAAATGGGTTTACAAGAGGAAGAAAGGGGTAGATGGAAAGGTTGAAACCTTTAAAGCAAGGCTAGTGGCGAAAGGGTATACACAAAAAGAAGATATTGACTATGATGAAACTTTTTCGCTAGTTGTCATGCTTAAATCTATCAGAATTCTCTTATCCATTGCTACTCATTATGATTATGAGATTTGGCAAATGGATGTCAAGACTGCTTTTCTAAATGGTAATCTTGAAGAAGAAATTTATATGTTGCAACCAGAAGGTTTCATAGCAAAGAACCAAGAGGATATAGTATGCAAGTTGAAAAGGTCCATTTATGGACTTAAGTAAGCATCTAGGTCATGGAACATCAGATTTTATCAAGCAATCAAGTCATTTGGTTTTGAACAAAATCTTGATGAACCTTATGTGTACAAAAGACATCGAGATAAAGTAGTAATGTTCCTAGTACTTTATGTTGATGATATTCTACTCATTATGAATGATGTAGGGGTAATGTCATCAGTAAAGGTTTGGTTGTTAAGCCAATTTGATATGAAGGACTTAGGTGAGGCTAACTTTATTCTAGGGATCAAGCTTTGGCGAGATCGCAAGAATAAGATGTTAGGCTTAGCACAAGATGGATATATAGATAAGGTTCTAGAATGATTTAGCATGCAAAACTCCAAGAAGGGATTACTTCCTTTCAGACATGGAGTTCCTCTGTCTGATGACCAAAGACCTAAGACTCAAGAGGAAGAAAATATGTTGAGACAAGTTCCTTATGCTTCTATAGTAGGAAGTCTCATGTATGCCATGCTTTTTTATTTAGTTGGCATAGTTAGCCGATATCAATCAAATCTAGGACCAAAATATTGGCAAACTGTAAAGCATATTCTTAAGTATTTTCGGAGAACGAAAGATTATATGCTTGTTTACCAGTGTAAGGATTTGATTCCCATTGGTTATACAGATTCAGGCTTTCAATCAGATCTAGATTTCAGAAAATCCACTTCAGGATCTGTCTTCACCTTGAAAGGTGAAGCTATAACTTAGAGGAGTGTTAAGCAATCTTGTATTGCGGACTCCACCATGGAAGCTGAGTATGTTGCTGCTTATGAAGTGGCAAAAGAAGCTGTTTGGCTCAAGAAATTCCTTTCTGATCTTAGTGTTATAAGAATGGAACAAGTTCCCATCACATTGTTTTGCAATAATAGTAGAGCGGTTGCACAATCCAAAGATCCAAGGAATCATAAAAAAGGAAAGCACATTGAGAGAAAATACCACATTATTTGAGTCATTATTACTCGTGGAGATGTAGTGGTGGCAAAGATTTGCAAATAATCTAGCAAATCGTTTTACCAAAACCTTACCTCAAAGGACTTTTGATTCACATTTGGAAGGAATGGGAGTTAAATTAGTGCACAATAGTCTCTAAGGCAAGTGGAATATTGTTAGGATTAGTGCCTTTAAATCCTATTGTATGATGCCATATACATTATTATATATGACATTATGTATGACTTAATGTTGTAATTAATAAAGTTGTTTTATTATTATCTAAAATAATGATAACATGAATATTCAGACATTATCATATAGCCCATGAGATGCATAGTATGTGATTTATGTGAAAAGTCACAGAAGATATAAATCACAAGTTCTTTATAAACTTAGAATTATAGTTTGTAGTTGATGATAAAATTAAGCATTTCATCTGTGAAGACTATAACATATCAATTAAAATGATTTGTCTTGATCATGAAAGTGGAGACTTCTAGTTGATATGTTTTAAGAGTTAAGACATATTGAACTGGACCACTGCGAGATTTATTATTCTCTTAACGACTGTCAAATGAATAATAAATCTCACAACTTCTATTTGCCTGAACTCTTAATCCTGAGAGAATAATGGACCTGATCATGAAATGTAGGTTGCTTTGATATATCAGGAGTGAGATCTAAAGTAATGGTCAAAACCTCAGTATGTTGGGCAACCTCATTTGGTGTTGATGGAACATATATTCTCAAGATGGAATTCATAATCTTTTAATAAAAATATAAAATATTCCCTTGAGATAAGTTTAATGGGTTCAGTTATTCAGAGAGTTAGGCCTAACCACTTTGGTAAGAAATTACTAAATTATATATTTATGAAATTAGATTTCATAAATATATGATTAATAACTTTAAAGAATTAAATTGGGTACTCAAGGATTAAGATGTAGTAATCTATAAAGTGGCAGTCTTCATTCATGATTTTGTATTACTACAAATATTTCATGAAGAGATTGCATGTATAATAAAGTTTTAGGATATAATTTATTAATAAGGCCTAGAGTGCAATTATATTTATATAGTGGTATTAAATATAATTAATGGTAACTTTGGACTTGTTAAGAGTTGACAGAAAAGCCCAAGGCCCATTGGAGCTAGTGTCTTATTGGTCTCTTTTGGTCCCACTCCAAGCCACACATTAAAGCCTAATTGGAAAGACTCAAAAGGCCAGTCCAATTAGATAATCAGTTAGTTATAAAGGAAGAAACATACATAATTTTTTTTAAGAGAGACATTATTGTCAAATTGTGTGTCTCGATTATTCTCCCTTGGAAACTGATTGAGAGACCACACTTCTTAGGTGTAAAGTGGAATTGGAGTGAAGATTAAAAGTGTTCTCAAGTACTTATAATCTTTTATTTTGAATTTCACCGCACTAAGGTACGCTATTTTGTTCTTAAATTCTGAAATTTATATAGTGCATGTTATCAATCATCAATGAAATAGATCCATATTTGTTGCTTCCGCTGTGTGTTTCGTATGAGAAACAAACCCAAATTATCCAACATATTTATGGTTTAGATTGTTTATCAATTCTGTTTTTGCTTATGTTCATGTTCTGCACATTTATCATTTGATAATAAGCTTGAATTGGCAATTTGTAAATTGGGGGTCTAAACGTTCATAGTGTTTTACATGCTAGTTGAACATTCATTTGGTATGAATTCAGAGATTCATAATGGGAACTTCATAAATCATCTTAGATCTATTATGCATGAATCATGTGAACATATGAATATATTAGTCATAAAATATGAACGAAAGACATGCATAATCATGGACATATATGCAAACAAACATGTGAATCAATAAAGTATAGAAAGAAAAGAACTTACAAACTAAGTACTTACTTGCATGAATTAACTCTATGAGAAGGGATTACTTTAGAGATCAAAGAAAATGAATCTCTCTGAGATTTAAAGTATGGTCGCTTAACCAAAAAAAAAAAATTCCTGAAACAAAGCTACTAGAATTTCTTTTACATTAAGGGGAAGAGGGGTGCTGAATTTTAGGTTTTCTCCTCTATTTATAGAGGTGTATCTGCTTAAAAAATAAGTTAAGGTTGCTTTGGAAGTCAGCAGACATGAATTGCGTCAGATGTTATCCCTAAAAAATTGAATTTGATGAGTTTTGACCTGAACAAAACATATCTGGGCCTATTCTGCATTTTGTGCCTATCGGCATTGTTGAAGTGCCAATTGGCACTCCTAATAGCTTCACTTGGTTTTGTTTTCTTACACGTTTTGAACTCTTTTTTGGGCTTTTTTCTAAGATGGGAATTGTACTTAGACGTGTCTTGGACTCATATTTCTGATAAAATTCACCTGACATTGATAATTAAATGTTTAAAATAATTACCTCAAAAATAATCATCCTAAAAACTTAATTATCAGTATAATTTTAATATTATTAGATTGTTTCTTTTATTCCCATGCAACCAAAATTATTTTAATCAAGATCAACAACCAATCAAAGAAATTCATTTAATTAGTTTTCATTGTTAACCAATCAAAATTAAATTCAATTAATCACGTGTGATCAGTTCCACCCAAATGAATGCATGTAGACCGTTAAAACTTAATCTTGTGATATCTTTTGATCCAACCATCCAATTTGGAAACTAAGCATATTGTCATGATCGTTAGAATCTAAAGATCATTTTTATGATATGTGATGAATGACTTAATGCATCAAATGCAACCCTGATTTTTGAGTACTTAGAATGATTATTTTGGTCATCTCCCAAGGTTAAAGTATGAGTGCGAAATTGAGTGTCTACACTCTCTCTCTCTCTCTTACATCGTTTTTAAACCTAAAATAAAGCACAATATGGGTATGTCTTATAAGAATAGTTGATGGCTTAGAACTCCCATTTCTTTATGATAAAGCACCCATAAGGCTTGAAAGAAATTAAAATTTATTTAAGAGAGACATAAAAAACCTTTTTCCAATAAACCTTAACAATATTTCTGCACTTTCTTTTAATGTCATTTAAATTTTTGTACTTTAAATTTCAGCTTCTTACTTTTATGTCATTTAAATTTCAGCTTCTTACTTTTATGTCGTTTATTTCTCTACTCTTTACTTTATTGTCATTTAAATTTCGGCACTTTACTTACTTTAGTATTTATTTTTGTGCACTTTATTATTGTTCCTTCACCTTTCTCACCAATAATTTTGCCATAAAATAAAGTTGCTTGGGTAAAAACAAATCATTTACATAATTTTCTAAGGAAATGCCCTTTTTTAAAAAAGAAATAAAGTTTCTTTTTCCTCCCTTTTTCTTAATAAAAAAAAAAATGCTTTCAAAACAAAACGTTTTCTCATTTCCTTTTAAAAATCTGAAAATAGCAAAAAGAAAAAGAAATGTTTTCTTCAAAAAAATAATACGTTTACCACGTTGGAATAACTTTTTTTTTTTTTACCACGTTAGAAAATGTTCTTTTCAAATCTGAAAATTCTTTTTCCAAATAATAAGAACATTTTTTCAAAAAAAAAAATGCTTTTATCATGTTGGAACAAAAAAAAAAATCTTTTGAACAAGTAAAGTCATTTGAAATTTGTATATGCATAAAAATCATGGGATTTTTCTTGAAGCTCCAAAACTCTTTTTTTTTTTTTTTTTTTTTTCAAAAAAAAAAAAAAAACCATGAACCTTTTCTAAATATCTTTTTTTTTTCTAATCATGGCGCTTTTCAAAAACCTTTTTTCTAGAAAATAAAAACTTGTTTTGCCTTTACAATCTTGCTTTTTCTAAGGGGACTTTTCTTTAAAAAATGTTGAAAATGTCTTTCTTAAAGCTTCTTAAAAATGTGTCTTTCCAAAATTTCTTTTCACAAATAAAAATAAGTCAACGTTGTAAATTTTGTTCATACGTTCTAATTTCAAACTTTTCCTTAGAATAGTTTTGTTAAAGATTTTTTGTCTGTGATTCATTTTCTTGAACTTTTTTTTTTTTTGATAGGTAACATGAAAACTTTTATTAAACAGAAGAAAAAATTACATCATGATGGAGAGCTTGTTCCAAAAAACAAGGATTCTCTTCTATCCAAACCATAAAGTCAACGATACCGATAGCATGTTTTGCCAAGATTGGGCAGGTCTATTTCCTTTTCTACATACATGAGTAAACAACACTTTCCGAACATCATTACAAGAGCTTTGGATCCCATAGATGATAGACATCACCGAAATAGATGGGGGTGACAATCCTTGAAGGGCACAAACCACATTAAGAGAATCCCCTTCTAAAATAAACTCCTGTAATCCTACATCTTCGGCAAAGAGCAGACCGAATTCAAATGCCTTGGCTTCCACCTCTAATGGACCTAAAGGCGCATGGAATTTTTTGCACATTGCAGCCACCACCAGACCATTAACATGATGTATAATGAATCCCACCCCCAATTCATTTTTGTCCTTGAAAACGGCCCCATCCACGTTGACCTTGTACCATTGATTTGAGGGAGGCAACCATGTACATTGAAACATAGGTTCGGACTACACAAGTACCGTAGCAACAGTGGTCTTATTTGCTTCCTGGAATTGCAATAGCCAGATTGAGGCTTCGTGACATAACTCCAATTCACCAAGCCTCTTACCTCCATGATGAACTTCATTTCTGTTTCCCTACAACCTCCAAGCAATCATTCCCATCAAAGCAACCATACTATCATGACGGTGATCAACCATCAACATTTTCCATGCTAACTCCATGAAGCTATTGAAACCTGCAAAATTCGGACCTGGATAATCTGGATTGAGAAGCCCAGAACAATGCCACATCTATTTAGCTCTCGGACATGACCAAAAGAGATGACCAAAAGTTTCGGCCTCTAGCATACATTCCTCACAAATATCATCAAAAAAGACCTTTCTTCGCAAAAGATTCGCTTTAGTTGGAAGAATATCACGGCAAGAACGCCATAAAAAATGTTTTACCTTATGTGGAACTAGTAGCCGCCAAACTTTCTTCCAAAAGTAGTGAAGGTTGTTGTCATTCGAAGAAGATGCACCCCCAGAAACACTATAATTGTCATAGCCAATTTATATGCACTTCTAACTATGAACAAGCCATTAGAAGTCCCTGTCTAGATTTGTTTATCTGATGGAAGTGAGTAACTAAGTGGGATGCTACGAATTTCCTCCACTTCAAACGGCAGGAATAGTTGTTGCAACAAATGAAGATTCCAGCACCTGTTCTCCATATCAATGAGCTCTAAAACTCTGAGGTCCACAAGAGCATTCAGCCTAGGAGAAACCACTTTATAAGTTGAAGAACTTGGTAACCATTTATCATTCCATACCTGCACTTTGAACCCATTTCCAATTTGCCATTGTAAACCATCTTGCACAAGCTTTTGAGCAGCCATAAGACTTCTCCAAACATATGATGGGTTAGCACCAAGAGAAGCTTCTACAAAATCGCAA
Organism: Quercus suber; assembly: GCF_002906115.3. Lineage (NCBI taxonomy): Eukaryota > Viridiplantae > Streptophyta > Magnoliopsida > Fagales > Fagaceae > Quercus > Quercus suber. The sequence continues at coordinate 193,107 of NW_027070034.1, forward strand.
TTAGGAAAATATCTTGCTTTAAAGACATGATAAACAAGTGATTTCTGACCCATTTGCAACCTCCACCCTTGCTTGGCTAATAAAGCCAAATTGAAAGGTTTCAGTTGCTTAAAGCCCATTCCCCCATCTTCCTTAGGCATGCACAGTTTATATTAACTCATCCAATTCAGTTTTCTTTCATCTTGTCTTTTGCCCCACAAAAAATTACAAATCATACTTGTCAATTCCTCACAGAGAGTATCAGGAAGTTTGAAACAACTCATAGTATAAGTTGGTATTGCCTGAGCCACCGCCTTAATTAAGATTTCCTTACCTGCCTTAAAAAGAAATTTTTCCTTCCATCCAGCTAGCCTCTTTGCAAGTTTTTCCTTGATGCCATTGAAAGTTCTTCGCTTTTTTCTTCCAACCAACGAAGGAAGGCCAAGATATTTCTCATGTTGCTTGATAACTTGAGCTCCAAATCTTCGTTTAATTTCCTCTTGAATTGAATGATCTGTATTAGAGCTAAAGAAAAGAGAAGTCTTTGCTCTATTTAATTGCTAACCAAAGGCATTCTCATAAACCTGGAGAATCCTTTGTAGAGAGTCACATTCCTGCAAAGATGCTTTACAAAAAATGATACTGTCATCTGTAAAAAATAAAAGAGATAATTTGGGTCCACTCATACAAACAAAAATACCCTCTAGCTGACCATCTCCAACCCCTTTCTTGATCAAAGCAAAAAGGCCTTCAGGACATAATAAGAAAAGATATGGAGATAATGGATCACCCTATCTTAATCCCCTTGAAGGGACTATTTTTCCATGTGGCTTCCCATTAATTCGAACAGAGTAAGTAACAATGGAAATGCATGTCAACAATAACTTCCTCCATCTACCCTCAAATCCCAATTTCTCCATAATTTTATCAAGGCATCCCTATTCCACCTTATCATAGGCCTTAATCATATCCAATTTAAGTGCCATCTCTTTCTTCCCTCCCTTTTTCATATTAATATGGTGCATAGTTTCAAAAGCCACTAAAACATTGTCAGTAATTAATCTTCCATGCACAAAAGTGCTTTGAGTGTCACTAATTATAGATGGTAAAATCTTCTTCGATCTGTTTGCATTCACCTTTGAAGCTAGCTTATAAACAACATTACACAAGCTAATTGGGCGATAATCAGTAACTTTTTTTGGCTCTTTAATTTTAGGAATTAAAACAATATGAGTTTCATTAAAATTTGGAGGTATAATTCCAAAATTAAGAAAATCAAGTACTATTTTTGCGACAACATTTCCAATTAGAGGCCAAAAATGTGGGAAGAAAAGAGGGGGCATACCATCCGAACCAGGTGCTTTCAGATGATACATTTGCTTTAAGGCTATCTTCACCTCAGATTCCTGGAAATCCCTAAGAAGCATTTGGTTCATAGCACCAGTAACTTTAGGCTCCAAAGCATCAAGTAACTCCATAAAGTCAATTGGGTTAGAGGATGAAAATAATGCAGAATAATAATCAACAATTATTCCCTCCATAATGTCAATATCCTCCTACCAAACACCATTCGAGTCCTCCATACCATCTATTAAGTTATTTTGATATCTAGTAGAAGCTTTGGAATGAAAGTACCTGGTATTCTGATCTCCCTCTCTAAACTAGTTAATTCTCAACCTTTGTAACCACATGGCATCATCCTTTTCCAACCAACAATTCAACTCAACTCTTGTTTTCTGCATCTCAGTAATGATTGAAAGAGAAGTGGGCTATAACTCCAACCATTCAAGAGTTTTCTATAGCCTTGCAATTTGCTGCCCAACATGCCTAAAGTCATTCTTATTCCATGCATCTAAACTCACACAACAAGATTCTAAACAAGAATTTAAAGGGAAGGCTGAATCCCTCATTAGGCCCTCATCCCAAGCTTTATGAACAACTTCTTCACATTTGTCATTTTTTGGCCACATGGATTCAAATTTGAAAGGCCGATGATACCTACGTTTCTTTTTCCTTCTAACAAAATGCAAAGCTAGTGGACAATGATCAGAAGCAGAAAAGGAAAAATGATAAAGTTTTGCTGTAGGAAACTTACTCATCCAATCACATGTAGCCAAAGCCCGATCCAACTTTTCACATATTTGCGTGCCATCAAATTTCTAATATAACCAAGTAAACTGAGGACCAATGAAGCCAAGGTCCTTAAGTCCACACACATCAATTACTTCCTTAAATCGTGCCATCTGACTTGCAGGTCTAGAAGCTCTACCTTCCTTTTCAAGCAACCCACCAATTCATTAAAATCACCAATAACAAGCCATGGTAATTGAGAATAATTTCTAAGAGATTTAAGCAAAGACCATGATTCACATCGTCTAGATGTTTCCAGTTTACCATAAAAACTTGTAAGATGCCACCACCCATCAACACCTCCATTAACAATAGCATCAATGTGGGAAGATGAGTAATCCTGAATGTGAACTGTAACTTCCTTCCTCCAAAGTAAAGCTAGGCCACCACTAGATCCATCACTAGGCACAAACAAACCATTTTTAAACTCACATTGATCACGACCATATTCCATTCAACCTATATCAGATTTAGTTTCCATTAGGAAAACTAAATTGGGAACTTGTGCCTTGATAATCTTTTTCAAGGCATTAACTGTCTATTGGTTCCCAAGCCCCCGGCAGTTCTAGCTTAAAAGACTCATTGGACCCGGTGGGGCTGATCAACAGCCTCTGTCGATCCCAAATGTGAAACCAAATGTCACTGTGCTCATTAGGTACAGTCTCCGATTTAAACTTCTTTTTTGTCTCAAAATCTTCAACCATAGCCTCAAATGTTCCAGAAAAATTACGTTTTATACCTGAACTGTTGGGATTATCATACTGCAATTTATCCACAACAACTCTACCCCTTAATCTCGTCCATCTACCTTTTTTAAAGCCACCCTTTTTTACATGTTCCAACTTGACTTGAGTAACAGGAAGTGCCTTCTGTTCTGTATTTGTATGCTGATCCTTGCCTTCATGAACCATAACATTATTAGTCCGACCTGGTGTAAAGTCTGCATCAGAAGCCCGTATTAGATTAGCACTAATTTGATGACCCTCTTGATCTGAAAGTTCAAATAGCATTGAAAACACTATGAACGATTGGACCCCCAAACAACAAATTACCAATTCAAGCTTTATATCAAACAATGTATGTGCGGAAAAAGATAACAAGCTTATAACAGAATTGATAAACAATCTAAACCATAAATAATCATAATCACAGCAGTAATTAAATGGTAAAAATAAAGGGAAGAGAGATGCAAACACAAGGACAACACACGATGTGTTATCGAAGAGGAAACCAAAGCTCTCGGCGTAAAACCTCTCCGCTGCCCTCCAAGCGGTCAATAATCCACTAGAAAATGTAGTTGGGATACATGAATAGCAATAGACCCTCCAAGCCTAATCTACCCAGGTACTTAAGCCCTCCAAGCTTCTTGCTCCAACAAGGTTGCACCGAACCTTTTTCTTCTCTAGCTTACAAGATTCCGCTATAAACTATAGCATCATCCAATAACCATTGGTCCCTTCCAAACTGCTTCCTTTAGCACCAAAAAAACTTTCTCACAGACATGGGTATAATTGAAAAGGATTTGGTCAAGAACTTCTTGAGGATGTATCAATGGAGAGGAAGAGAGTAGAGGAATTTGAAGAGTCTCTTAGGTGAAGATTGTAGATGAGGCAATCTTGTTTTTCTCTAGGGTTTCTCTCTCAAAATTCTCTCTGGAAGCTCTCTACATTTCATGGGAATGAAGGGTATTTATACTAGGGTGAGATAGGAATGTGAAACGCTAGGTTTTTCAAAACAGAGCTAGTTGGCGACTTGGCCTCGCGACTTGGTTGAGTCGTGAGTTCAAGCCGCGAGCTAACAGAACAGCCAAACTAGACTTTTTGTCCTATAGTGCTCCAGCTAGCGCTGCTGTTCACCTTCTTGCACGCTTCACTCGTGTTTTGAATTTGGCAGCTTGCCAATCGCGAGTCACCCGCGAGTTCTAGCCACGAAGCTCTGCTTTCTTGCACTTTCTTGAGTATTTCTTCACACTCTCTCACTCACTACACTTACATGAATCCCACCTAAATACAGGGTTACTAATTACTAAAAGACAAGCAAATTTGGTACGGAATAAAGCCAACAAGATGGTTGATTAAATTCAACCTTGCAATCTCCCCCTTTGGCTATTCCGTGACAAAACCCTACAACAAACTCTAGACTTAACACGTGAGTTGGGAATAGTTGGAAAACTCGCTCACACCTAACTCTAGAATCTGTGAAGCTCTTGAACCATAAGACCAAAACATCTCCTGAAACACAATAACACAATAAGTTCATTGTATGCAGAAAACTTGTAATGCATATAGAGCAAGCATAATGCGATCAAGCAAAATGGAATAAAGAAATAAACCATAGCTTGACCAAACAAGCAATCACTGTAAGATAGTGACCACAATGCTCATTCACACTTGGAATGAACATTTGGACATTCAAGCTAATAAGCACAAAGCAAATCACTTGAATGACCAACACTCAACCAATGCACAGTACAAGAAGTATATGCATCTAGGAATAAAATCTTACAAGGGCACAAGAGTGAGAGTACTTAAAGAAAATGCATAACATTTAGCTAGAAGTACAATGCAACAAAGCATAAAGGCTGCATAAGCATGGTACAAACCATAAAAGCCTACAAAAGCAAGGAAACAAACCCTAAAAGCTTACAAAAGCAACATGGGTACAAATAAATAGTAAATAAACACTGAATAAACATCATAAAATAATAAAGACCATGATTAAACCATAAAAACAACAAATTAACCATAGTGTATCAAAAGGCATTAAACATAAAGTAAAACATTGTTTGTAACATGCTCCCCCTCAAAATGGCACTCCCCTTCAAGAGCTGCCTCCTTAAGAATTCTCCCCCTTTTAAACTGGAATGGTCAAAGGGTTACTATTAGGAGTTAAGGCTATCAAACTTAGCTGAAAGAACATTTAGTTGATCTTGAATTGCTGCCATCCTTTCAGTATGCTCATTCTAAACTTCTTTGAGTCCATCAATCCTCTCTAGGATAATCTGAAGTGCATCTAGAGGTGCAGCTGATGAGGATGAAGCTCTGCTTCTCTTGCTTCTGCTTCTGGGTGTGACTGATTGTCCTGCAGCTTCTGCTTCGGTTTCCATAGGATCCCCTTCTCCTTGGTCACCCTCCTCATCATCACTTAGAAGATGGACTTGTATCCTTGTGAGGATTAGCTTGTTTATGGCTGATAGAGGAGCCATGGGACTGATATCTTGAGGGATTGCAACACTTTTTGCTCTAAACAATCTCATAAGAAGACTACGAAAGATCAGCTTGGGCCTGGAGGTGGTTCTGGTCTCTTCCACAATAGTGTCAAATATGTGGGAGTTGATGTCAATGAAAGTTTTCTCCTTAAGCTCCATGAGGAAGATAGCTCTGGCATTTGTCAGTGTAGTCATCTTCCTTATTGAATACAGGTTGTACATCATTATGGTGGTCAGACACCTCAAGTCAGTAGGAAAGTCAATAGTGTTGAGACATCTTTTTTCTTTAACACCACCAATCTGAGCTTGGACAGTATCTAAAAAAAGCATCCTGTCTTTGTAGTTGGTGAACTCATGATCTTCTAATCCCTCAAGCCCTAGAATCTCATCAATATCATGAGCATTTATGGTGAACTCGTGTCCTCTAATCCAGCAGTTCAGCTCATCTTCCCTAATGATCACATTTGCTTAAAATTCCCTTATTAAAGGTTCACACACAACTGGTAGGTCACCCAGTAACTTCTCCCATCCTCTGCCTTCAAAACATTCTAGAATGAAGGTATCCTTCAAGTCATTTAGATCCATAAACCTCTCCTCGATAATAGTTCCCTTCATGAAAGAATCTATGTATCTTTCAAAATGCTGGACAAACCTAAACAGAGTATTGTCCATTTTCAGCTTTTTGTCAGCCTTCTTTGTAGCAGTTTTCTTCTTTGTAGGTGTGGGAGCCATCTATAATCAAGCAGAAAAGGCCACAACAAGACATAGCACAATGGATGAAATTCAAACATTAGCAACAGTTAAGAAAAAGGTTGTTTGTTATCACCATTTGGGCCATAAACAGTAGAGATTCAGATAGTAAAAAAGGTATCACAAATCAGAAAAGGATATAACACTTTATCAACAATATAATGCATATCTTAATGTGACAAAGAGCACAGTTTAAACAACCAAGAGCTCTTTAGAGCACAAACCCAACCACATACTTCAACAAGTAAAAATCAGTTGAACAGAAGCAGTGAAAACCAGATTAAACCAAAATAAAACATATGACAATGAGATATGACTTCATGAGAATGAAATGATCAAACCAACTCAAAGCAGACAATAAACACAAGGCAGAAGCAACATACTATCTTTAGTAATTAAAGATAATAACAACCATCTAGAACTAGCCAAACACACACAGAGAGAAAAACCCTGTAAATCCGAACCAAAAACAACATGGGTAAGAGAAAAGATAAGCAATCACCTCTGATAAACTAAAACATGATAACACACATGTTTAGAATACTAGAAACAGAGATTAGCCAAGACCAAAACATCAAATCTCAACAAACATTAACCCAAACCAAGTTCGAACACATTATATCTCAAAACTCAAAAACACCTCACAAAACAAGAAAAATAATGCTCAAATCAAGTACAATGAAGTGAGAAAGAGAAAACCCATACCTTTTTCTTGAAGATTGGAGTAGAAAAGATACAAAAATGGATGTTTTTTCAAGAGAGACACGGAGTGTTTGAGAGAGAGAAATGGGGAAGACAATGAACAGTCACAAAAAATCGAGGGAAAACTGTAAAGATTTTGAAAAACTGTCCTTAAAATGCAAAACATGCATTTTTCGCAACTGGATCAAGTCGCCAGGTAAGCCGCGAAACACATAAAAGTTAAGATTCCTGAAAAATTTTCTAAGTGTTTTTCGCAACTAGAAGGTCTACCCGCGAGACAGTCGCCAGGGGAGCCACGAAAATCTCTGTGTACCCCTCACGACTAAACCTTCTACCTGCGAACAAATCACCATACTGAGCCGCGAAAAACATAAAAACTCAAGTTTTGAAAAATTTTCTAAGTATTTTTCGCAACTGAAACCTTGACTCGCCAGTGAGCCGCGAAAAATCTAGGAGTGGGCTCGCGACTGGGGCATGTGATTGGACCAACCCGCGACTGAGTCGCCAAAACAGGGAAACACTATTTTTGAAATTTTTGACATTTTTGTAAAAACAAAATACTTTCCAAAAACAAGTTAAAACACTCAAAAATCTTTTTTGTGTTTGATCAACAAAGATTGAGCTTGTGAAAACACATTTAAACAAGTACAATCACACAAATAAATGAGGCATTCATTGAACATAGACTTGTGTGTTGTGTCTGAATATCAAAAATGAGATAGTCCTTAGTCTAAAGTGAAGTTTCAATTATCAATTCAACCAAGCCATATACAACTAGTACTAGATAATGTGACCTATCTCAATTATAGAAATATGTATATATGACCTCCCACATAAACTTGAGAACATTTCTTTGAAACTTTTCATTTGGCTCCGTATACATCATATCATTTGATCATTTTGAATCAAAACATCTCATTGTGAGATTAATGCCTAAAATTTTCAATATTTCAATTTGATATGATAGCCTTTAGCTTTTTGGGCATCATACATTTTATTTTGGTCGCTTTTCCTTTTTCCTAGTCAAATACTAGTATGTGCGACATGCTTTTACAGCTCAATATCTCTTTTCATTTGGAGATTTACATTTGGTGAGCTCTTTAAGAAAAAAACAACAAAATAAAGAGTGGGAAGATATATAGGCACAGGTCTATGCATGTCTCAAGATCAACAAAATCATTCACTAATCATTAATGACAATATTGAAGATCTATTTACAATAGTCACATAGAAGTCAAGATTTCTCTCACAATGATATGAGTGCATATGAGACAAGTTAAGCTCATAGATACACAAAGCCATTAGTATAAAGGTACAAGGAAAAACATGCTTTGAGACAAAAAAAAAAAAAAAAAAAAAAAAAAAAAAAAAAAAAAAAAATAAAAAAAAAAAAAAAAAAAAAAAAAAAAAAAAAAAAAAAAAAAAAAAAACTCAACAAAGTCGATCAAACTTTTTGTATTTTTTACTTTTTATGTGTTTTTGGATTTTTGACACAAAAGTAAGAAAAGATTGATAAAAAACAATATAATTTTTTTTTTAAATGAAACAAATAAACAAACAATAATTCAACACTCAGAAGCAAAAAGCATACAACCAAACACAATCACAGAGCATAGGAAAAATTGATGCATGGACATGTTATGATACTTATGCATGAGTACCCTTCGTCACCCACACGTCACGTGCGTTTGGGGTGATATCCTTCACGGATTGGGTATGAAAGTTAGGACTGTCAAACCTTTTTGTGAAGGTTTCCAAGCAATTTGTGAAGGCACCGATCATCTTTATCATGTCCATCATTCCGAGATCACAGTTTTGATTTCTTGGTTGCTCACTACCCCAAGACCTCTTGTCATTTTTTCTTCCTCATGATCGAGGAGCGCTTGCATTGTTTAACACTCTTAACTTATGACAGTTGGATCTCGTATGTCCTTGCAATCCGCAATAGTGACAAATATGATTCATTCTAGGACCCCGTTGTAATCTTGGAAGTGATCTTCCTCTAGCTTCATGTCTGACTTCTAATGGATTACGGAATGAATTGAACACCCGTTGATTAGCCACATTCTTCTTCTTTTTAGTATTAACCTTATCAGGAATAAACTCTTCCACAATTGGCTCTTTGGCCTTCACAAACCTCACTTCTTTGGTGACATTGGTTGATGAGCTACTCCCTTTGGTATATCCCACTTCGAACTTGTCTGAGACTGATTTTTGATGAGCAAGTGTTTCATTGAGCTTCTTGGAGGAGACACGGTCTACCTTAGCATTTGCTTGAAGCACTTCATGCTCAAGGAATCGAATTTTTGAGTAAGCTTTTAACAGCTCTCCATTCATTTTCTCCACTCACATTTAGTCTCCTTGTATTGCACTAGAAGAGTTCTGTAATCTTCCTCGGCCCTCTTCATCTTCTTAATGATTGTGTTAGCCACCTTAGCATATTCACTGGTCTTCTCAAGGAGTGAATTGTAGGTTTCTTGCGGTCCCACTGCATCTCCAACTTCCTCATCTTTAGACTCCTCAACTATTCCAATAGACTCCAAATCAGAGTGTTCACCAAGCTCCTTCACAAGTGAACCTAAATCATCCGAGGATTCCACATGTGCAATGGTCATAAATGCGAAGTAGTTTCCTTCTTCGTCACAGCTTTCCTCAGAATCAGAATTTGATGAATTTGAGTCACTTAGAGTAGTGGCATAGACCTTCCCCTTTGATTTCAAATAATTTGGACATTCTTTCTTGAAATGTCCATGTCTGTTGCATTCAAAACACGTGATTTCCTGTAAAGATTGGGGTTCTCTACTATCTTTCCTTTGGAATTCCCTTTTCTCCTTCTCAGAATTCTAAAATTTCCCTTTGTCACTAGATTTCCCACTATTCTTAAATTTTAAGAACTTCTGGAAGTTTTTCACAAGGTACGCCACATCTTTATCTACAGCATCTTCTTCCAAAGAATCATGAGATACTACCCTCTCATCAATTGTCTTAAGAGCGAGAGATTTGCTTTTCTTCTGCGTAGGCAGTGACAATTCACATGTCTACAAAGAACCAACCAGCTCTTGAACTCTAATGTCGTCAAGATCTTTGCTCTCTTCAATAGCTGTTACTTTGGCACGAAAGCTTTCCGGCAGTGACCGAAGGATCTTCCTTACAATTTTAGAATCCTCCGTCTTTTCTCCCAAATTAAATTTTTTGACAACCACCTCGTTCAACTTGCTATAAAAAGAGTCAAAGGACTCATCCTCGCTCATCTTGAGCTCCTCAAAGCGAGTGGTCAACATCTGTAGTTTGGTGTCTTTTACTTTCTTTGTTCCTTCAAAAGTAATCTCCAGAATCTCCCATGCTTCCTTAGCAATAGTTATATGTGAAATCCTGTGAAATTCTTCTAGAGGGACACCACAAAAAATAGCATTCAAGGCTTTACTTTTAGCATTAGCCGCTGCAAGAGCTGCCTTATCCCAAGTGGATTTTGCAGCCTCCGGCTTAATCCAACCCACTTCAACTGCATCCCACACAGCATCATCAATAGAACACAAAAATGCCTTCATTCGGATTTTCCAAAAAGCATAATTATTACCATAAAAAAATGGTGGCACATTTAGAGATTGAGACCTATCTATCTCAAAGTGAGGTCAAGGATTGCATTAGAGTGTTTAAACCACAACAAGTGCATCCGCTCTGATACCAATTGAAAGTTCAAATAGCGTTAAAAACACTATAAACGATTAGACCCCCAAACAATAAATTACCAATTCAAGCTTTATATCAAACAGTGTATGTGCAAAAAAAGATAACAAGCTTATAATAGAATTGATAAACAATCTAAACCATAAATAATCACAATCGCAACAGTAATTAAATGGTAAAGATAAAGGGAAGAGAGATGCAAATACAAGGACAACACACGATGTGTTATCAAAGAGGAAACCGAAACTCTCGGCGTAAAACTTCTCCGCCACCCTCCAAGCAGTTAATAATCCACTAAAAAATGTAGTTGGATACATGAACAGCAATAGACCCTCCAAGCCTAATTTACCCAGATACCTAAGCCCTCCAAGCTTCTTGCTCCAACGAGGTTGTGCCGAACCTTTTTCTCTAGAGTATCTCTCTCAAAATTCTCTCTAGAAGCTCTCTACATTTCGTGGAAATGAGGGGTATTTATACTAGGGTGAGATAGTAATGTGAAACGTCAGGTTTTTCAAAACAGAGCTGGTTGGCGGCTTGGCCTCGCAACTTGGCTAAGTCGAGAGTTCAAGTCGCGAGCTAACAGAACAACCAGGCTGGACTTTTTGTCCTGTAGTGCACCAGCTGGCACGACTGTTCACCTTCTCGCATGCTTCACTCGTGTGCTGAATTTGGCGGCTTGCCAGTCGCAAGTCACCCGTGAGTCCTAGCCGCGAAACTCTGCTTTCTTGCACTTTCTTGAGCATTTCTTCACACTCTTTCACTCACTACCTTTACATGAATTCCACCTAAATATAGGGTTAATAATTGCTAAAATACAAGCAAATTTGGTACGAAATAAAGCCAACAAGATGGTTGATTAAATTCAACCTTACATAATCCATCACAGTGACAATAGTGTAGAAAGCTTCCAGAGAACAAGATGGTTGACCATTTTATCTCCTTGAGCAGATAGGTTAGGTAGAGGTTAAGAGCACATCACACTCTAAGGATCAAATTTAATCCAATGTTTTTTGAAACCTGTACAACACTGGATTCTTCTTTTTCAATCAGTCCCAAACTCCCTACAGCATCCAAATTTTTGACACAAACCTCATCATTTAATGATATGGCAGACACGTTGGGCTCATTAATGATGTTGGCAACAGTTGTCATTTTATTCCCAAGCAACGTGACCTCCTTTGTTTGCATCTTCCTTCAAATCCGCAATAAATACCTTTAACCGCTCCTCAAAAAATTGCAACTGTTCCCTCTGTCGTGCATCACCCACCGGAGAAAATTCCATGACAGGTCTCAAATCAGCCCTAATACTACAATCTGCTTCTCCAGTTGTTTCAAGAACCGGCTTTAATGCTAGAATCCCCTCATGCACAGATGAAAAACTCGTATTTGAAAAACTTGAGGCACGACTATGAGTATCTTCCTTCTTAAAACCCTTGACATCCATGACAGATTTCCTAGATGGATTGACTAGTGCAGCCCTTATCCAGTTACCAAATTGTTGATCTTCAATTTTCAAAGAACACTTACTACTCAGCCAGATAGAGCAGTCTTTGTCATCATGAGAAACCATTCTGCACCAGTAACAGATATTAGGGAGCCTTTCATACTTGAAGGAAATAAAACGATCATCATTAGAGTCAAAAGTAATTATTCTGCCCCGGCACAAAGGTTTAGTTATATCAATAAGCACTTGGATTCGCATAAAGTTCCCACCAACCATGTCAAAGATACCTACGGATTTGTTGACAGTCCCTAATGAATCACCAATTTCCAAAGCAACTTAAGGAGTCAAACAACTAAGAGGGAGATTATGGATTTGAACCTAGAAAGACAACTTCGAAAAATCCACTTTATCCATAGGCAATATCCCATCATATCTTTGCAGCACAACCAAATGTCTATCAAAGGACCATGGCTCACCTATTAAAACCTTTTCTAAATCAGATTCAAGTTCAAAAGTGAAGAGTAGATGATTATCACCCGCATCACGGATACAGAAATCACTACTCGTACGCCATAAAGGTCTAAGAGCTTGTTTGGATGAAGAGAGTTTTGAGTGATATCACTCAGTTTTATGTTTTCATCATCCAAATTGTGTGGGTCCCACCTGTTTTCAAAACATAGCTTTTGTTTGGATTAGTTTTTAGTAACAATTTTCATCACTCAAAAAACTCAAGAAAATGAATGTGAGTGATCAAAACTGAGTTCAGTGGCAAGTCAGTAAATTAGATGAAGTTGTGGGCCCCTTCGCCAGTGCATTGTCACGTCCGATACAGGCTTTGAGTTATTACCATTGTTAGCTCTGTTTCATTTCAGTTCTCCCCAAATGTTTTCTTGAAAATTTTTCCCCTTCTCACTTCCCTCTCTCAGCCTTCACACATTGTCACTGCAATTTATGATTCCAAATAAGGCCATTTTCTAATCAAGAATGGTTTGCATCGGTTTCAAAGTAAGAGGTGGGTTTGTAACTTTTTTATCAAGTTTACTGTACATATTGCACAACCAAGTGAAAATGGGCATATTATTAGGGACTTATTTAGATCTCTATTTGGTAGTTGCTTATTATTGGGTGACTTGCCATGCATCTTTGTGGCCAGCTATTCTAGAACAAGGAATCTACTCAATGGAAAGAATTCTTCAATCTTAGTACACAAAAAATTAGCTTGGTTTTGTCATCACTGCCATTTATGTAATTTTTGTTTTTCCCAAATTGATCAAATGATACAGTATCTACTAAAGTGATTTGGGCACAAAAATTGCTTTTCTTTTCCTACGTTTTCTCAACAACCAAACAAAACCCAGATTTGAAAACAAATGGAAGCCCCAGAATCTTCCACATTTAGAAGGATTTCACACAAAATGGTATAGTTAATAGGAACCCAAAACCACATTAAAAAAACAAAACAAAAATAAGACACCCATTTAGAAAAACAACACAAAAAATGAAGAAAATAAGGCATACCCAGGTTAGCATTCAGCTCAAAAACCAACAAAATGGAGAAGATCTAAGAAAAGAAATGAGGCACTCACAAACAAAAAAAGTGAAGCAACTAAGAGAGAAAACAGAGTAAGGGGCAGGGGCAAAATGGGGGAAATGAGGGAACAGAGCATAAGAGTGGCAACAGAGCATAAGATAAGAAAAAGTCACAAACCTGAAGGAGGAGAAGGAGGCGAGGCGAGGGAGCTTCTGAAATGGTGACAGTACACACTGGCGAGGGAGCTTCAATGCATTTTTATGGGTTCGGGTTTGGGTTTTGGGAGAGGCACTCTATTGAAGGGGTGAAGGGGAAATGAGAAGTGAAGGAAATGGGGAATGGGCACGGGTAGACTAACAGAAGGTACTGACTTGTACTGACTTGGTGATCAGGTGTGGGTCCCACAAAAAGGTTGAAATATTTGAGTTATGTAAAGTGAAAATAGTGTCCAAACGGTGGGGAGTGAAAATTGAGATATTTTGAGTGATGAATGATGAGTGATGAGTGATGAGAAATGAGTGACGAAAACTGAGTGACCATTTTTTTAAACCAAACAAGCTCTAAATGTTTTAGCCACTACGTCAGCACTAACACTCCTCTTTGTAAGAAATTTGGCCGCAAGAACAAACTCCACCCTTTTCTTATTTTTTACCAAGGCCAATTTCTTCCCCTCCTTATCAGACAAGGAGAGTTTTTTCCAACTTATAGTAAGATCATCCATAGTACCCCACGAAAATAAGAGAAGATAATTAAGCAAACCCGAAAAAGAAAGGAACAGACTAAAAATACGAAAGAAAACCAGTCATCTTCAAAAAGATGGAAGGAAACAGAATACTGCATTATAGGGAGTTAGGGGAGACTAACTGCCAAGGCTGAGAACGATTGAACATTTTCTTGAAAAGACTAAACCGGTCATTTTCTTGAACCATTGAACATGAATCAAGCTTACATTGTTCCTCCTATTTCTTTGGCACTAACGTATTTTATTTGTCATCTTTTTTGCATAATAATAAATGAGAAAATTGTGGATGACAAAAATGTGCTACTCTTCTAACTCTCTCTCTTCCTTTTGTATCGTAGTTTGTTTATATAGCAGTTTAGTATTCATATGCTACCTACTTATTAAGTAATCTACTCACATGTTTGTATACTCCTTCACATGTTACCTATGTAAATACCTCACATGCCTTAGTTGTAAATATTCATTGAATTTAATATTCACATGTTATTTTATAAGTAAATAATTACTCACATGTATATATGTGTATATTGTTTGCAAAACCTTTTCAAAAATAAAAATGCCAAGCATTCTATTTCTTCACCAAAAAAATAATGTTTGAAATAAATTAAAATGAGGTACTATCTTTGAACAAGTTTTGTAGGGTGCCTAACACCTTCCTCACATATAACCAAACTTCCGAGTCGAAGATCTTTGGATTGAGACTTTTTGACTTGCCTTAATTAATGAACCCTTAAGATTTGGTATGGTTAATTAGGCAACCTAAAATGAATTGACTTCTAAGTGACCAATCACACCTAATACAAAACCAATGGTTGGTGGCGACTCCTAAAATAAAAATAAGAAAAATGGACTCACATACACACACCCCACCCTAGAATCACAAGCACACAAGAGTCATGTTGTCAATGACTCAATGTGCGACCACACTAAAAACTCCCCAAAAGGAGAGAAAATAAAATTATGAAAATTTTTTTGGGGCGTTCGCAATTCCCACACCCCATGTTAGTGAATTCCACTTATTGAGTTATCTCACCCTCCCCCTAATAGAAATATCAAAAGCAGCCTTGGATTTGAGAATTTTATTATGTATTACATTTTTTAAGGTTGTAATTGATGTATTGTGAGGTAATTAAGGATGTTTCTATTTTTGGATTAAAGCTCTAGCATTTGTAAGGAGTATTTTGTATTACTGGTTTTTTATTACATTTTGTTTAAATTTTCTTGTGGATCGCCTGTTTTGAGTTAATTAATATTTTGGGTTAAATAATTTCGTGAAGGTTATAGAAAATTTCATGGATATGCGAAATAAATAGTTATTTTGTACCTTGGTCAAGTTTGGGGCATTACACAAGTAGCAACCTATGACTTGTTGGATTGTGTGATCCTAGGGCCACTAGGCCGTACTAACTTTAGATCCGTAGACTCCTCATCCGCTTTATTGGCAGCTCCACCGCCAACCTCGACTCTCACTTCCTCTAGCTGGACCAGCTCATCACCACTCTCCTTCTCCCATTTCTTAATCCTTAGAATTCATCCAATTCCCTTATTCATTCATTTGCGATAAGTAAACCATGAACATAGTCACTATGATGAGCCTTATCACCCTTATTGCAAAATAAGTAAGAGACCATGCACACACGCGCGCGCATAGAGTGAGAATTGAGTTTTCTTTTTTGTTTTAATTACATGTATTTTTAAATGAGGTGACAATATGACATATTTGGATATCGATTTAGTGGACTCAAAATGACGTAGTTTAATAGTTTGTGTTTTAAAAATTATTGCGTTTTGGAGTGAATTGACAATAGATAACATTAAGAATGTGAATCAAAACTTTTTAAATGACAAAAATATATATATATATATATATTGCAAATTGTTCTTTCGAATTTCAAAGATGAAACCCAACTTCTTAATGAGAAGTTAAAGGAATACAATGATTGGGTAAAAAAAAAAAAAAAATCAAATCCAGATATTACTAATAAATCATGAGAGAGAAAACCCTTGAAATTATATATATATAAATAGAATATGTACAAGAGAAGAGAAGAGAACCTGAGATTGCGAGGGAGTGTCTTCGGAGAGAGACGACGACATCGTTTCAACCTCTTCCGCCATTTGCGAGTTGCGGGAGGATTTGTTATATATTCAAAAAATCAAAAACTGACTTAGCATTAGCAACATCAGCAATTCAATTGACAATTGACAAGGATTGTTGTAAGCTAAGCTGTGATTCAATGCTTTTCATCAATAAAAAAAGATCGTTGTGAATGTGAAAACACTTCTTTATTTATTATATTATTTATACATTTTTTTTTTTCATTGCGTCGAATTCCGTCTGTTTGCCTATAGGGATATGCCACGTTGGATCACATGTACTAATATCGTTGCGTTGAGGATAAAATTAATTACGAGAAATGCTATGTCTACAACATTTTTACAATAATTTACAACAAATCCTAAGTGCAGGTTGTTACTGATTATTATTGTTGGGCAAAAAAGTAATCTTACTATTAGTTTCAAATTTGAACCAATAATAACTAACCACCTATGATTTGTTGTAAAATGTTGTAAAATTATTGTAAACGTAGCATCTCTCAAATTAAATAAACGCTAGTACCACTCTAGCATTACGCTTGTACGTGGTTTAATCAAAATTCACTTGTAAATAAATTTTTTTATTAATTTACTTAAAAATAGATAATAAAAATAAATAAATATTTTATTTTTAAGTTATATAATGAATGTGTGAGGCTTAAGGTAATATAAAATAAATAAATAAATAAATAAATAATATATATATATATATAATTGAATGGAAGATGGTAAAATACCTAAAAAAGAATATAAAATGGTTTTCAATAATACATTGAATTTTAAGACTCAATTAATCATATATATTTAAATAGATAAACCTTGAATTTAATAATTAGAAACTATCGAAAGCAACAATTGAAAATATATTTAAGTGGAAACCTCAATTCAATAATTAAGAACAATCTAAATTAATAAATATATAAAATTTTGAAATAGAGAGATTAACATGAGAATTTCATTTTTGTCCATGAAAGCATGAGAGAAGACATAATTTTATTTTGAAAAAAAATAGCTATTTTTTTTTTTTTTAAATATCATGATTAGATGGATTAGATGAAGAATTTGAGAAGGATCAGCACCAACAAGTGCAGATGTTAGGCCTTTATCCATTAAGTAGTACTGCTTGATGGATACACCCCACTTGTGAGCTCATGTTTATAAGCTACGGGTGGGAGGCGTCTTTCCCTGGTGTGGGATTGAGCAAATCCGTAAGGGTGGCATTGGCCTCCTAGGCCCATTCCCAAAGCAGACAATACTTTCTAAGGAA
This sequence comes from Quercus suber, assembly GCF_002906115.3. Lineage (NCBI taxonomy): Eukaryota > Viridiplantae > Streptophyta > Magnoliopsida > Fagales > Fagaceae > Quercus > Quercus suber. The sequence continues at coordinate 210,644 of NW_027070034.1, forward strand.
GAGATTCGTTCCTCCACAATATTTATCTACTTAGAAATTATAGGAGAAGAAAAATTATATATATACTTTTTAAAAATTATAAATGTTTTCTTTTACGTGTAGTATAATAATAAAATAAGGATTAGATAGACCAAATAAAGAATTTGAATTGTAATTAAATTAAGATATTTATCAACTTAGAAATTATAGAAGAAGAAAAATTATATATATATATATATATTTATAATACATGTTGCTATTTTTTTTTTTAATAATACACGTTGCTATCTTTTTTTATTATATATAAATATTTTCTTTTATGTGTAGTATAGTAATAAAATAAGGATCAGATGGATCAAATAAAGAACTTGAATTGTAATTAAATTAAGATATTTATCAACTTAGAAATTATAGGAAAGAAAATTATATATTTTTTTAAATATCTAAAGAAAAAATTATGCAATATGGTGCAGCCACTTGGCGTAACAATGTTTTCTAAACTCAACTTTTATTATATGGTATATGATGATATGATATAGATATAGATTATCGATCCAAGTACACATTTAAATGAAAAAAAATATTAAAAAATTAATAGTAAATAATTTATATGTAAATAATTTTTTATTAATTTACTTAAAATAAATAATAAAAATAAATGAATATTTTACTTTTAAGTTACATAATGAATGCGTGTTGTGTGAGACTAAGGGTATCATAAAATGCATATATAAAATTGAATGGAAGATAGTAGAAGTACCTAAATATATATATATATATATATATAATGATTTTCAATAATACATTGAACTTTAAGGCTCAATTAATCACATATATTTAAGTGAAACCTCACTTTAATTTTAA